>NW_009619077.1:0-22766 GCF_000690535.1 Cariama cristata | reverse complement strand
AGAGAGCAATGAGGTCACCCCTCAGCCCCCTTTTCTCCAAACTGGACAAACACAGACTCCTTAGCTGCTCCCCACAGGACATGCCTTCCAGCCCTTTCACCAGCTTTGTTGCACTCCTCTGGACGCATTCGAGTACCTTCGCATCTTTCTTAAATTGTGGGGCCCAGACCTGCAGACACTACTTAAGGTGAGGCCGCACCAACGCTGCATACAGCGGGATGATCCCCTCTTTTGCCCGGCTGGTGACGCTGTGTTTGATGCACCCCAGGGTGTGGTTTGCCCTCTTGGCTGCCAGGGCACGGGGGACCCTGCCTCTTTCTGCCTACTTAAGAGGCTATGGAAATAAAAATGGTCTCCTAAAAGCTACTGCCTTTGCTTTCAGTTCGTCTTGCACTAAATGTCACTGTCAGTTTCTGAAACTTTTTCTTCAATATATTTTGAAAAATTCTCCTGACCTTGTGTCAATGAACACAAATACTGTGATGCATAGTGCTTCTAGTCATAACACCTGTTAGTCTTTTATTCACTGGTACCTTGAAACATATTTTTTGTCTATTTCACATTTAGGTGAGATCTCTCTTTTGGGAGAAACTGATCTCACAACTTGAAAACTGACAATGACACTATGTAATGATTTTGTTGTCTAAGTATTGCAATAACATGGAAATAAAAGCAACTACTTTAAAACAGAAAAAAAATCACAGCATGCTGTTGCTGGGTTTGCTTATGAAAGTCAGAGATCTAAATGCCCTCTTTCAAGGTAAAAATATGCACTATATTTTCCATATGAGCAACCTGTTTTCAAGTGTGACCATGCTACCTCCCC
This sequence comes from Cariama cristata, assembly GCF_000690535.1. Classification (NCBI taxonomy): domain Eukaryota; kingdom Metazoa; phylum Chordata; class Aves; order Cariamiformes; family Cariamidae; genus Cariama; species Cariama cristata. Next base: position 21,940 of record NW_009619077.1, on the reverse strand, counting down.
TTGGAATTAGAAGGCAGTGTTATTTTCATGATTATTAAATTCTTTGGCTTTTCATTCTACCTGCTCCATAGTATAATTAGGACCGTATCTAATAGCAGCAAGATGAGTCTGCAAACCCTGTTGTGCCAGATAAGCAGAATTGAGCACTGCGTGGGAAGTGTAATTGCTGAGTACTCTGTAGAGCGTTCACTGCTTGACTCCAAACTGGGAGGGGCTGCAAGCAAATTAGAAGACAAGAGTAGAAGTGAAAACAATCTGGACAAGTAGGAAAAAAACCTGAAAAATATTGAAGACAATTCTTTGAAGACAAGTGCCGAGTATCATACTTTTTACGATAGGAATAATCAACTGCAAAGTAGAAGATGGGGTATGCCTGGCTTGGCAGTAGTTTCATTGAATCTGTCATTCTACTGTAAAGATGAAGAAGAAAAATAGCAAACTGTAACAGGTATAGTATAGCTTATGCTTTTAAATATAAGCTTAAGAGAAGTTTCAGTATTATCTTCAGGTGCGGGTACTAGACTGCAATATAGAGAGGAAATTTTTAGTTGGGAGAAGGGAAACAGGAACGAGTAGGTTATAAGACAGATTTTTGAGAAACAGTTACAAGCCTTAGGTTGTTTTGTTTAGACAAGTTAATTTATAGCTGCTCTACTGAAACCAGCAGAACTATTTCCTGTCAGCTGACCCATGAAAGCCATAAAAGCCATGCTCTTATCCTGCCCCACTTGCAAAAGCCCCTGCTTTTGGCTTAGACTGGTTTCCTGTACTTTCCTTCACAGCTGTGGCAGGTAAAGAACAAGTGAGTTATCCAAGGTGAGTTGATGGGTGGGATAAACACATGACCTGGAATAAATTTACTGTTTTTTTTCAGTGGATGCACCTTGAGAAAAGACATAGTAACAGTTTACACATGTTAAATGTTACTGCAAAGAGGAAGAGAATGTATTAATCTCCATATTCATTGTGCATAAGATAAAAGGAAAGGCTGTCAACTACAGCATGAAAAATGTAGGTTAGACATTAAAAAAAAATCCTTTCCCAAGTGTAAGGATTGTTAAGCACTGCAGTGGATTTCCTAGGAAGGCTGTATAATCTCCATCAGTGGGGATAGTTAAGAGTACACTAGGGAAGTATCTGTCAAGAATTGTTTAGGTGTAGCTGATCTTGCCATGAGGATTTTTTCTGGAATGTCTCTGTTACTGTGGTTTTATTTGCAAGGAGCTTTGGGATCAGATCTGCCAGAGGAAGTCAACACTGGAAAGAGCTACATGTTTCTTGTCTGTCTGTTCTCACGCACACAAAAAACCCCACTTACTTTTAATGTTTTAGATCAGTGAAAATGAAAAGCTAAACAGTAAAATTTCTACAGTAAAATTTCTACGATAAAACTTCATAGATATGTTCTAAGCCAGAAAATGGCTACTGGCATGTGATCAGACATGAATTCTTTAAATTAAATGCACTGACAAAAAAGGCAAGTCAGTTACATACCTAGTGACACAAGCTATCCCAACTTCTAAAGCTTAAAACTGGCTTTATTAAAAGCTTCAAGGACCTTCTGAAGTAACAGTATTGTTCTGTTTTGCTCATAAAAGTAAAGTTTACTCTTGATGCATACACAGCAATGTAAAAGAGCCTCCTGCAAAACTAGCCACAGATTACTATTTTCTTGTTGGTATATTTTTTACAATGCCTTTGGAAAAAAAGTCATATTTGGTTGCTTTGTATTTATTTTACCAGAATAACTTTAAGAAAGAAACTTAATCAATCGCTGGTGCATTCTGGCAAACAGACAGCTAGATAAAATTATATTGGATAATAAGAAACTCACATTTATTATACTGACTGACTTTTCAAGACATTCAACTACACCAAAACTAAGTACTATCAATCTTTGTGTGGTACATAAATCTTCCTAGGAACATATCCTAACAGACTAGTTTCAAATGGAACCTGCAAATTTCTCTTTCCTATCACCTGAATGCTTTTATTGCCATGACAACTAACAAGTTCCAGCTCCGATCAAGGTTGAATGGGAAAAAACAATGTTTTATAACCAGCTGATGTGCTTCCACAATGACATGAAGGGGAGGATTTTCCATGTTGTAAATAGTGCATATTCGGTACATAATTTTAGCAATGCTAGTCAATGAAAGAATGAATATCCATTGATTAAAGGTATGTCAGTATGAGTAATTATTCATGTAAATGTGTATGTTCATTATGAGAGAGATTTACTTTAGCACTGAAAAACCTGTGTCTGGGTAGGGAGACTGAAGTGAAAAGAAATGGCTCAGTCTCACTCAAGCTGGCACATGCAGCTCCAAAAAGCAGGAAGTCTGGGCTGGTTATAAGTCAAGGTGGGCAACAGGCAACTGATTTAGCACATTGAAATTGTTAGCCCCAGAACCATCAAGGCCTAGATCATAGAGTTACTCAAGTGCCTATGCACGCAGCAAAATTGGTATTTTGGTGTGACCAGGTGGAAAAACCACCACTTAACCAGTTTCTAAACTCAGGGATGTCTAGATTTCCTTTCTGGAAAATTAAGTTCCTGCTGGGCTGAAGACCCCATTTTGAATTAAGTATTCCTACAGTTGAACATGAGGGCCTATCTGATGGTCAGGCTGTTAATCTATTGATCAGACTTCGGTGTCGTTGTTTCTCCTCTTTTTTTACAGCACAGACCTGGATATAGGCACCTAGCTGCAAGCTATGGTAGTCCTTGCCCTTTCCTCAGTATTTAATGTGTAGCTGCAAGATAAGGTGTGTCTGTAGTTTAGCAATACTGTTGCTTTCTCAGAAAAGAACCCTGAGAGGTTAGCACCTATCTATCTTGTGTATTAGATGTGGATTCCACTAGACAGCTGAATTTATAAGCATTGTTGAGTGTAAAGCCTCAAATCTTGATTTTTCTGCCATTGACACTAATGGGAATTTAGTGGTTCCTTTCAAGTACATAGAAACTTAAGTCCTTGGTTTCTTCTGTATAAGAAGTTGTGAAGAAGGATAGCAATTAAAACTGTATCTGAAGACTTGTCTTTCTTTGAGGAGACAAGGATTCAGCAAAAAATAATTATTACTTATTAGGTTCTTTAAAAATCCTGACCCTTTTAGGGGGGCACAGAAAGAGAAGAGAAAATCCAGCGTAATGTTAAATGGAAATGTTTGTTGTTTCCTAAAAAACTCTTGGTATGTTATTTCCCATTTCTTTCTCAAAAACCCCACTCTCTGTCAAGCAGAATGGTTACAAATAATTTTTAATTTTTTGCAGCTAAGAAGGTAAAGGACTGAGGAGGATGGGATGGCAGATGAACTGTCTGTCTCATTAACAGAAATTCTTGGGGTTAGCAGAGCTTGCAGTGTCCATAGGATAAATGCAGTGAAACACAAGTTGTAACAAGCCCAAAATCACGTGACCTACTATTGAACAGAACAAGAAAGTCTGCAGACAAGATGTATATAATCTGAAATCTGCACTATCTGAATTTGTCAACCAAATTAACTGCTTATGTGTCTCTGGACTCTCAGCAAGAACTAATTATTATAGCTGCTGGACCTAAATCACAGCTGCTTAAAATACTGTGACCTTGCAAAGGAAAGGAAAGTAGTATTTTTAACCTAAGCAACAGATTTGCTTCAAAATGCAAGTCAGAAGTGACTTGCATCTTGCAAAGGTGCACGGAGCTTTCACAGTGGTCTGACAAGCCTGGAGAGGGTTTCTGTATGTAGTGGTGTACCCAGTCAGTGCCAGGCCATCTCCTGCAATTCTCTGCTGAGCTCCCTCTACAGCTCCAGCGCAACTTTTCTTGGGGTGGGGGTGACAATGGATGAGAAATAGAAGACTATGTCTTGGAGGGAATGCAAGACAAGGGGAAGAAACAGGGGGAATCCAATGTGTCAGGAATATACTTCTTTCAATTACCTGCTTAAGTCTCAGTAGATATAAGAAAGAATTAGACTGCTTAACCTGGGTCAGGAAAGGTAGAAAGGAATTGGAAAGGAAAATAAAAAAATAGAAAGAGGGAGGAAGCTTGTCCTAAGGGTTTGTTTGTTTCTGAGAAGATTCAAATTTGCTGTCTCCTGGACAGTGTATTAAGTCCCTGGCTCTGTGAACTTGAGTGGCTTGTGAAAGCTGAAAAATATGACTTAAAGCTAAACTTTTCCCTTTGCTCAGGATAAAGGGTGAGATTTCTAATAGCTTAGTTTGACCCAGTTACAGACTAATATAATCAAAGATGTACCTCTGCTTTAACTATACTTTTGCCTTTCAGGTTACACGCATGTCAGTTGTCTTTGGAAGTTGGCAGAAGAGGGGTTAACTACCTCTTTGTGACAAGAAGCAATACCCACCGCTCTCTGCTCTTGGGGCACAGATTTTCAGGCTAGCAGTATGAGGCCAGCTGTGGAGAATTAATTAATTTCCCCAGCTCAGTAAGAGAGTAAAGTGCTAGAGAGTATTTATTTATTTATTTATTTATTTTTGTGTGAGAGTAGGTTTTCTGTAGAAGTGGGGTAGAGTAGTTCTTGGTGTTTGATTAGGCTTACCTCTCCTCTACATTTTAAACTATTTCTCTTTTGTCTAAACATCATCCTGTACTGGTAGTAGTTTGTACAAAGCAAGAGAGAAGAACAGGATTTCCGATGCCTTTTCTTTTCTTATGAAGGAATCGTGTTTATGTAGATTTGGATCTTGTTTTGCAGTCAGAATGCTACAGGGCATACCCCATAAGTAGGGCAATAAAATGCTACAGACAAACTTGGCAATTTAGGAGGATGTACAGCAAGCTTATTTGTGGGGCTAGGCATGTCATTTCATGTGCTTCTTTTCTTTGGAGTCTTCATAGATTTACTTTTAATGTATTATAATATTTCTTCTGCAAGTTCTATTTTTTGTGCCATACTTTCAGTTAATTTTAAAGGCCTATTTTTAACTTGTATAGACTGGAAAGAAAAATGGATGAGGGAGCAAGGCTATAAGTTCCTTTTTTTTCTCAAAGATGAAATCTTTGAAATCCCACTAACCAAACATGATTAATAAAGCCTGGGGACAGCTACAGAGAATGGATGAATGAAAGAAATAAGAATGAGATAAAGACTCTTCAGGTGAGAGAGAAAAGTATCTCTGAACAGCTGATTGAGGGCAAGCATTAAAAATCACCCTTTCTGACAGAAGAAATAGGGCATTTAATCTAGTAATGTGGGAAAAAATTGGTGAGATCTACTGTCATGCATTTCTAACAAACAGAGAAAAGAAGTAATAGCAGATTTTGTCAGGATTAGAATGCAAAACACATTTACATTTGCTTGCTGTAGCTGAACAACAGGCTAGTAGATTGAAACGAATGAAATAATAAAGGAATGGTTGCCAAAGGAAGAGATTATTTGCAGAAGTATGAAAAACTTCAAAATCAATGACAAATGTCTTTGAAGGGTGAAAGAATAGAGAATGCTTTCTAATTATGAATTAGAAATGCAAAGATTCATTTATGTCTAAACTAAAGATTATAATTTGTAGTTATTTGGATAAATAACACAATTCATCCAGCTATTTAACAGCTTCCTAGGGTGAATTAGTGATGAGTGAAGGGTGAAGGGTTCAGCTCAGCTTGCCTGCCTTTTTAGAGGTCCTTCAATAAGGTTTACACAGCCAGCTTATTCCAGAAACTGAGAATCAGACTCCAACATGAAAATGGAGAAATCAAAATCATTAGGCTCAGCATGTAATCTACAAGTTAGTAATTGTCACAAAAGGTAGTTCTAAATCCAGAAGAAGGAAATTAGTCATTTTATAATATGAATAAACAGAAATCTTGTTCAAACAAAGATGTGGAATACATGCTATGGCATGAGATGGATTGAGCAAGAAGTCACTGCTCTGGAAGTGGCAGAATACAGTACTTGAAGCAAAAGAGCATTGTGTTGAGAAGAGATGTTGAAGGCTGATTCAGAAGCGTATTTTTGCCAAGAAAGCCAATTTCCAATCCTTCTGTGCTTTGAATATTGCCAATGCTATTATTGATTTGCAAGGAGAGAAGAGGAAACTGAATAATGAGTTTTGTCTGACAAAATTTCTTTGAGGAGTATTAAAGTACAATCAAAGTGGTTTTGCTCTATTCCTACCTCAGGTTTTGGTTGTTATATACAGAAATTGGAGAAATGGAAGGAATAAAAGAGTAGCTTTCAAGGAAAATGTGTGTTTGAATAGACTTTACGTAGTGAACTGTATTTTTACTATTTTGAACTTAGAAAGGATGGTCTTTTGCAGGTAGTAGTAAACTTTTAGTTTCAATGAATGAATATTCTTTTGGGGAAGCTTTTTTTTGTGCTGGTAAGAGCCAGTTACATTAATTGGAACATAAACTCATTTCTTGGGGAGGGATGGGGGACGGGACATTTATCAGACTATGGTCTTGGTAGCAAAAATGTAACAGCTAACAAAATTTCATAGCAGCCAGATAATATATAATACTAAACCAAGTCCACAAATTATTAATTTTGTAATAGTCTTACTCTGGTATATTAATCTAGTAGCTGATTTGTACACTAAAGAAATTACAATACTTCAGTAAGAGGTAAAGCAGAAGAAATAATTCATAACAATAGCAGTAGTTGCAAATTGTCTACATATACCTTAATAAAATCAATTCTGGTAGCTAGCATGTTCTTAATTAACTTTATCCCAGTTTCCCAAACTGCAAAAGAAAAAAGGGGAAAAATGCTGACTTAAAGCCTAGTGAAGTACGATATGAAATGAAGCAAAAGGCAAAAAAAGATACTGAGAAATAGTGCATCTGGCTTATACCTTCTACAAACCAATATCCTGGAATATTAAGTGTCTGGTGTTGTGTTTCAGGCCTTTTCAGTTTCTGTGGAGGACACAGGAACTCAAAGTATGGCTTTTCTTTTTGAAAGCCCTGTGAAACCTAAAAAAATGGGAGGGGAAACAAACCTCTTTGAAGAACAATAATAAATTAGAAACTTCATTTTTTTGCTAGGTGTGGCTGATTGGCATTGGTGAAAGGTGCAAAAGATCTTCTCCTTGCACAGTCCAAGTCTTGGTTTTTGCCTTCCTGGATGCACAATGTGTTTAGGCTGCTTAACACCAGGAATGCAAATGTGGGCTTTTTTGCTGGAGTGATCGGGGAGGGGACAGCTGCAGAAGCAAATTTGTTAGGGAACTGAAGTAAGCTACAGGATATGAAAATTTCTGCAAAATATTGGTGATGCCTGTGCAAAAACATTCACTTTCACACTTTTCCTGGAAGGTCTTTTGGGAGGTGGTTGGGAAGATAGCAATGTAGTCTGTGTAGCCTCTCTTCTACTGACTTCCCTGAAGAATTACCCAAGCCGCTAAGTGCCTTTGAGCCTCTTATTTTCCTCTTATGACTTCTTACTCTGCAGGCCAAGCTAGACAAGGATGCAGCTCCTCTCTTTTTTTTTTTTCTTTGGGGAAATCTTGGTACCATAATTAGCAAGAAATTATGGAATTGTGACTACTGTTGTCCAAAATGCCTTGCAGTCTCTCTCCTCAGTTTGTTGACTACTGCGTTTGTATCAAACTATAATGTATTCTATCCTTAATGAAAATTGGTTGGTAGAAGAAGTACTTGGTTGATTTTTTTTTAATGACTTGAAGGTCACCTAGAGAAATCTTTAAACACCTCAAATACAATCTGAAGGAATATTTTGGACCAGAAGACAATGTTTTATAAAGAAATCTAATATGATGGTAACTTGTTTGTTACCAACAACGTTATTTAATGTTTTCTGATATTAACTATAACATGCTGTAGTAATAGAAATCACCATCGCTTATCCCAATGGCATTGGTTTGATGGAAAATGTGACTGGAATATCATTCTGTATGAAAGACAAACTGAGTGTTTGATCAAATGTACAAGAAAGGAGATAAACAAATATGAGGGAATAAAAAAATAAAACCCAGAAGGAGGGAGAAATGCAGAAGGAGGGTGGTATAACATGTCAGGGAAAGAAGGCTTCTTCTTCATCCTCTCTTTTCTGCCTGCTAAGTCTTGTTCACTATCTAATCCTGAATATTCACCTGCTAGAATTGAGTGTCATTTGTGAAAGCTAAGTAATCAATCCATCAGTAGGATTTTTCTTTAAAATAGGTAATTTACCATGTGGTTGAAATATAAAAATATAAGAAGAAAGTGTAAGACATAAAAGGATAGAAATCTGAATAAGAGCTTGATCTGAAGTATATTAGATATGCCTACCGAATTCAGAAAATTAGGGACTAGCCCCAGATACTAACATGAATAAGCTCTGAATTCACCGACTTGAACAACAGAGCTCTGATGTGACCCCATCAACATGACATATATCAGGCTGCAGAGCCTATACATTGGGATGAAATTCAATGTTGTTCTTCAAAGAGCTGCAGCTCATAACTTACACCCATGGAGTGGCCCATGGCATAATTCTGAAAGCCCCAAGGAGCTATCTAAATTAGTGCAACCCATCTCTGCCTACAGGCCTGCAGCACTGCCCAGTTCTCTGCAGCTCTACCTTGTACAGTCCTGTTTTTGAAAAACCTGTCCCATTTTCAGGCTTGTCTCAGGTGTGTCACTTTAGGCAGGGTTTGTGAGGCATTCTTTAGACACCCACTTGTGACTTATCAGTCCTTTACACCAAACCAATCATTTACTTAGCTGAAAACGATGAACAAAAACCTCATCCTAGGAGACCAGTATTGATGTCTTCAGATATACAGGACAGAACTGCGTGTGTTGTTGAACGATACTGATCTATTATTACTACAAAGAATTGAATCTGAATAATCCATCACATAAGGTAAAAATACTTAAAATTACAGCTGTGTAGTGTAAAGGTTAGGATAGCAGAATGGTTCATGTTGCAAGACTAGAAACCATGACAGTGCCTGTTTAAGCTGTTGAAGAATCTGTATGTGAATGATCTAGTGAGATCACACATATTAGTACAAACTACAGCAGACTTAGGTCTCGGGTATCTGCAGTAAAGTTAAGGGGTATATAAATCAGGGTGGAACTTGGTGTGCACATTCTAAAATGTAAAGACAAATGATAGTTTTGTGCATGTTTGAGTAATTTGGGTTGAAATTTTGAAGAACTGTCATGAAATTAGAGCTATTAGAATGGCTGGAAGTCATTGAATTGTGAAAGTCTCTGAACACACAGAAAATAATGATTCAGAACCATACAACAGGTATAAAATTGTATTAAGAAGTCACTCAGATAATGAAGGATTAGATCTTCAGCTTGTAGACTTGCAAAGCATACTGATTTTAGTGAAGCCATGTCAATTTACACCACCTGACAAATTGGCTTTAAGGATGTTGAATAGAAGCTAAGCTATTTAGAAACACAAGCAATAGATAGGATCATAGAATCATTATGGTTGGAAAGGACCTTTAAGATCGTCTAGTCCAACCATTAACCCAGCACTGCCAAGACCACCACTAAACCATGTCCCTAAGTGCCACATCTACACGTCTTTTAAACACCTCCAAGGATGGTGACTCTGCCATTTCCCCGGGCAGCCTCTTCCAATGCCTGACAACCCTTTTGGTGAAGAACTTTTTCCTAATATCCAATCTAAACCTCCCCTGGCACAACTTGAGGCCATTTCCTCTTGTCCTATTGCTTGGTACTTGGGAGAAGAGACTGACACCACCTCGCTACAACCTCCTTTCAGGTAGTTTTAGAGAGCAATCAGGTCTCCCCTCAGCCTCCTTTTCTCCAGGCTAAACAACCCCAGCTCCTTCAGCTGCTCCTCACAAGACTTGTGCTCCAGGCCCTTCACCAGCTTCGTTGCCCTTCTTTGGACTCACTCCAGCACCTCAATGTCTTTCTTGTCGTGAGGGACCCAAAACTGAACAAAGTATTCAAGGTGCGGCCTCACCAGTACAGAGGGACCATCCCTTCCCTAGTCTTGCTGGCCACACTATTTCTGATACAAGCCAGGATGCTGTTGGCCGCCTTGGCCACCTGGGCACACTGCTGGCTCATGTTCAGCTGGCTGTTGACCAACACCCCCAGGTCCTTTTCCACTGGGCAGCTTTGCAGCCACTCTTCCCGAAGTGTTGCCTGGGGTTGTTGTGACCCAAGTGCAGGACTCGGCACTTGTTCTTGTTGAACCTCATACAATGGGCCTCAGCCTATTGATCCAGCCTGTCCAGATCCCTCTGTAGAGCCTTCCTACCCTCAAGCAGATCAACACTCCCACCCAGCTTGGTGTTGTCTCCAAACTGACAGGGTGCACTCAATCCCCTTGTCCAGGTCGCTGGTAAAGATATTAAAGAGAACTGGCCCCAATACTGAACCCTGGGAAACACCACTTGTGACCGGCCGCCAACTGGATTTAACTCCATTCACCACCACTCTTTGGGCCCAGCCATCCAGCCAGTTTTTCTACCCAGCAAAGAGTATGCCCATCCAAGCCCTGAGCAGCCAGTTTCTCCAGCAGAATGATGTGGGAAACAGTGTCAAAGGCTTTACTAAATCTAGGTAGACAACATCCACAGTCATCCACAGAGACAAATACAGTGTCATCAGGACAGATGCTTAACACTTGAGAAAGAGTCTCATATCAAATACCTGAGAAAATAAAATAATCATTATTTTTTAAGCATGTTGTAGCAAAAGACACCTTCAAGAACAATGCTTGGAAGAATTCAGACATCTATGATAGTATCTTGTAAGATATATTTCTAAGTGATTGTTGATACTGTCTCAGACACCAGCAATAAATCTACACCAGATATATAATGTTTAGCATAATGTTAGAAATGGACAATCCTGCAATCATGGAAAAAATCTAGTCATTGATACTTTATTTTGGAAATGAGCTGCTTTGTAATTTTTTTTTAAAAGGAGTTATAGCATATAAAGAGCACTGAATTCAAGCCTATGCTCATCTTCTACAGCCAAAAGATGGGCTCTAAGTGAGACAATCTTTTCAGACCAAAGAAATTTCCCCTTTTAAACTAGTACCAGTCTAAGAAAATAAGGAGAATCATCTTGGCAACTGTAGAAACATAGATACACAAGAAGTATAGCCATATCTGGTGTCATTAAGATTAATGATCCACACAGTAGCCTGTAAGAAAGAATCAGAAGGCAGATGTGTTAACATCTTTGATTTCAGCTAAATGCTACTGGAGCTGTTTATGCTTTTAGACAGAGTTAATTTTCCCTGGGAATGTAGCATTGAACTTTGTTTACATATAAGAACCAAAATTAAGGAACAGATACATCTTTCTAAGTAATTGGCTGAAGTTTTATTTATATAGTAATCCAATAGAAATATAGTGGCTCATGGCCAAGACTATTTTATTTGTACTAAAAGAAAAGCTTTTTGAATAGGTGATTTTGGGAAGAAAAAATATTTTAAAATTGTTTTCTATCCTAGTTATTTAAAACCTTTACTTCTGGGTAATCTTTTACTATTTACCTGAATTCTTGCAGACAAACATATTTTTCATTTCTGACTGGGAACTTTAAGACCTGTCTGCCAGTTTTTCAGGAGTACAGCTTCTTGACAGATTTTCTTCAGTCACTGAATTCACAGTAACAGCAAGCATTTAAGACAGGTTTCTTTTATAATATAAATAGTTCACAGAATCATGGATCTGCTTGATTGTAAGTGACTTCCTGAGATCACCTGCTTCATCTCCTTGAGCTGGGGCTGGAACAAGAACTTCTCTTCTTAGAACCTATTAGTGAAGGGATTCCATAGCTTATTCTGACAGGGTTTTTTTAGTGCTTATTTTCAAAGTTGCAAAGTTGTTTCTAATATATAACTTATGTTTTGTCTGCTGAAACTAAATTGATTTTTTTTCTTGGGCTGTTCCAATGGAAATCCAGTACTGATCATCGTCTTGCTTACATTTTCCATCTGCTGCTCTTTCAAAGGTGTCTCTAGATTTCCCTCCTTCCTTGCAATTCAGGGTTTGGAGTCTTGGCTCTGTAGGGTCTCTGCAAAGACTCTGTCAATCACCTATCTTACCTGTAATGGATACCATGCAATATGCCCCAACACTATCATCACTGTATAGGAGAAACTCTGGGCTTTTTTATGCTGCTGTTGCACAGCTAATCGCTGTGACTGTTAGTTTGTTGTGCCCTGGGAGCCGTGCTCTTGCCTACTCTTGTTCATGTCTGTCTTAGTAAGGATACAACATGCTAGCTGAGACCTTACCATAACAGTAAGTACATAGGAATAATTATATTACAGACTGTAAGGCAACTAACTTACTTCCTTCCACACACCTTTTAAATATTGATTCTTCCACATCTTTTTTTAGGAGGTTGTCAGTGTTGACTTACTTTCAGCTTGTGATTCGCTGTCTCCCATATTTTCTGTAGTACTGTTAACCTAAGCAGCTGCTCTCTCTTGTGTCTTGGTCACATGGTTTCTCCTCTTCATCTTATTTCCTTTGAAACAGCTTTGAAAATTTAAGTCTGGCCTCTTAAAATGCTTTCCATCCTACCCTTTTTGGTATCAGTCAAATACAGTCCCTTCAACTTTTCTAACTATAACTTAAATGCTCTGTTAAAAAAGTTGCATAGAAAATATAATCACAAAAGCAAACCCTAGGGTAGGTCCCTGTGTCACAGACAACTGAGTTCACAGTTGACATAACATTCCTGCAGAAAACAAAAGTATGTTTTGTTTGCAGTGAGTCAAATGATAAGGTAAACAATGAAATCTTCATTATTTTTACTGATTACATATTTCAGAAGTTTTCTTGGAAGCTGCGACTGTGTGCACTCCTACAATAATGCCATTCAAAACAATAATAGAAGGTAGGACAAAACTTAAGGACTAGTAAATCAGCTCACAGCTAACTGAGGTTAGACAGAGCTTGGCAAGGAAGGGAAGCCCAGCTTCCAAACTCCCAGGTTCAGTACCAGATTGTAATATGAACCTGCTTATTCATCTTCTTTTTAGCACTCAGTGGAACCGAACTGATTGGCACACACTGTTTTCTGGATGGCTTTAGATGAAGCAGCAATGTCTCTAGAGACAGATGTTCTCTCTTCCATTGAAGATAAGCTCTTCTCTCTACTGCTTTTCCTCAGAAGTTAAAACAGTTTTATGCTTACTTGGCAATGTAAAAATAGCACTGCTGACTCTGCTTTTAACTTCTTAAATCTGCTTCAAACTGTAAGGTTTTTTTAATCCATAACATTAGAACTGCTGTGGAGTGCTACTCTCAAAATTCACTGCAACTCTTGGAAGAGAAAGTGATCATTGTGAGAGACTTTGGTCTTAATGACCTGTGTGCTGTAGAATCCATTGGGGTCTTCTTAAGGATCTGTTTCCCAGGCTATCAAGATACATATCAACACCTTCTGGAAAGAAGGCTTTCTGTAGAGTGATAAGGGCAGCATGGGCTTAGCAAACTAGGCTATAAGCAACATGCTGTTTAGCAATGTCCACTATTTTGAGAAGTACTTTTTGGAAGAAAAATTAAATTAAATTTTTTTAAAAAAAAACTTATTTTTTTTTTTTTAAAGGAATATTTCTTTGGACAGCAGACGGGTTATTCTATCACTGGCATTTCAGTTCACAAATTCTGTAATTTCTGCTAACAGCTGTAAGGTGCTAGGAGAGAAGAATCAATATTTAAAAGAAGATATCACTCAGGACTGTTAAGTAATATATTTTCTTGTATGTATATTTTTCCTACCTGACAAAAACTTGTTTTACCCAGTTTAAGAACATAGTCGTTCAACAGGCATAGCATTAAGCACTTAAGTAGTCCTATGGACTACAGGAGGTTGAGGAATGTTTGGGAAAAGCAGCTATTGCAGACTTCTTTTTGGGGCTCAAACATTCACCTTGCTGTTCCTATAAGCAATTACTAAGTATTGCATGAGCGTATCTTGAGGTAATGTAGTATTGTGTCCTCCCAGTGATGGAAGTAAATACCCAGATCAAAGATTATCTCAAAGGTTATCTCAATAGTTCTAAGACATAAGCCCTAGGTATGACCATTAAGAAAGAAGTACTGAACATCTGGTATCTTATGATAATGGTATCATCAGATATGAAAATTACGTGAAGGTATCATAAAATATATAGCACCAAAAATATTGAACTTTTAAAAGACAGCCTTTGAAAGAATAAATAATGGATGGAAAGAGAGTGATTAGAACCATCTGCTGTATACTGTGGGATGTTAGAGGTGATTATAATATAGGCAGAAAAAAATCACACTTATTTCAATAAAAATAAGGATAAAAATTAAATCTGATGTGGCTGGAAAGGAATATAAGAACTGTTAAAAATGATAAAATCAAGCATCTAAAAGCTGCAAAGTATTTAGTACATAGTAGGGTAAGGCAGCATATTAAATAGCTGCAAATATGGAAGAATAACACATGAGCAAACAGTACTACTCTTTTTTTATCATCAGTAGCTTTAGGCATAAATGTTGTCCTCTTAAAATAATCTAGCAAGATTATTTTCTGTTTGCAAAAGGAATAAATTCTTTAAATAAGAGAAAAAAATCACTTAAGATTTAGTAACCACCTTGTGAGCATTGTGGTAATTATTGAGGTCCTGCAAGACTATTATTGATAATTGAAATCTGATGACTTCTAAAACCCAACATTCCTAAGAAAGTGAAAAATGTTTTATGTAAGTACACCCTTTAAAATGCTGTTTGAGGGGGCATGAAGCAAAAAGAGAAAACCAATAATTTCAGAGCAACTGTATATTTTGTAAACTTGTTTAGTAGTAGTTGAATTGAAGGTCATAGGATAAAGAAAATGTTACATGAGAAGAGAGAGAATTCTTTGGAGCTGAGCAATGGATAGATTTCAGGTTACATTTTCAAAGCTATGTAAATGACTTAGAGACATTGGCACTACAACATCAGTAATTAGGAAACAGCCATGGAGAAAACATGAGATAACAATGTTGTCTCTCAGTCCTAGAAATGATCTAAGACTTTTGGACTGTATATTTAGAGGTATTTTCCATAAAATAGATATAATTTTTTTTGAAGAGTCTGTTGACTTTCAGCAGAAGTTAGACACTTGAATACATTTAAACATAAATGGTATTGGGAGGTGGAGACATTTAACAGCAAAAATGGAAATTTAGCAACATTTCATGTTCTTTTGAAAAGTGGCACCTAATTGCTCCTTTTTTCTTGGAAAGATACCATTCTGTTTTTGAAAGCAGCTTGGACCTAAGGATACTTCATTGCTCTCAAATATTTCCTTATAATCTGTATCTTAAATACATACAGGGTTCCAGGCAACTTCTTACATGGGGAAAATAATGCGTGAATTTGAGGAATAATGGGAAGACACAGCATCATAATGAAGCAATTATTTTGTAAATACAGTGTCTGTAAATGAGGAAAAGTGATACTCCAAAAGTGGAGGTGCTGAGCCTATCTGTTAACTGGAAAGAACTGAATAACAGTACAGTGAGCAAAATATTAGTGTACAAACTGGGTGATGGAACAAACAGAAAAATCCATTCATATCTAGAGAAATTGAGATAACTTTTCTAGTTCCTTTATGCCAATCAATTATTCTGCTGTATGTCCCAAGTATTCAAGTTGAAGTTTGGCCAGGTTTCAAAAATTGATTTCTCGTTATTTTATCAAGCTTTCAGATCTCTTTGATGACAGCTTCTTAGATCAAAGTCAGTTGGACTCCTGTGACTGTCTAAAATAAGATGGTAGCTGAAATGATTTTCAGACATAACCAACGCTGCCAAATGTCTTTCAGTGACTGTCACTAGTTTGTCATACTTTTTAATAAATTAAGATTTCTACTTATAACATAGACCACCTTATTTTAATTTTTTAAGTGCTTGGGTATGTCCTATATATTTACAACGCATCAGCCACTATATAAAAATGTGGTATCATCAGAAAAGTAAAATATAGAAGTCATGAATGTTAAATTGCTTCTTTAAAGCATGAGGTATCCAGCCTACACATCAGTATAATTTTTTGATTTTTCAAGAATAAGAATGAAAAATTTTTCATCTCTGAAGATAATTAAATACCAGTAGTGTATTACAGGGTTGGCTGGAAAAAAAAAATCCTTCCAAAATTGCCCTGTCTTTGAAACACAGCTGCATCACAGTAAGCAAAAAAAACAGTGGACCTTAAAGATGCTCACATTTTCAAATGTTATATCAGATTACACTGGCTGTGCTAGGCACCTTTTCCTTATTGAAGGCATTTCTTTGTTTACACATATTAATAAAAACCAGATAAAGATTTAATTACATTTTAAATTATACTCTTTAGAATAGTTCTGATTTAAGAGTGGTCCTGATTTGAGAGGGAAAAAAATAAAGCCTCAGTGGGTCATTGTTGCCAAGGCCAGTGACAATTCCTATTCAGAGAAGTGCTGTCACCTGTACAGTTCTTGCATGCTTCTAGACAGGCTTGGGTGCCATCATGTATCTACCTGTCCTGAGACATTGGGATCTGGGAATCTATTTGAATATTTATAACCCTTTTTTCATTCTGACTGGTTACAAGAAAGGGAAATTCTGCGTTTCACACCTGCATGCTATTAGAGCTGTCTCTACTCAAGCAGCAAGGGAGGTCAGGCAGGCCTATGGGCTAACGAACTTCAAGAGGAATACTGATCAAAACAGATCTGTGTGAATTATAAAAGCTTTAAAATACTGGTGGTGGTCTGCACTTTGTGTCCTTAACACTTGGCAATTTCTGGCCTATTATGTTCCTAGAGTCAGACATTTCTGGCTTACTACATGAAAGCTGGCAGCTTTTAATGAGCACTTCAATCAGAATGACAGCTGCTACTCAGCACTTGGGGCTCCTGTATTGTCCAGCTTGGTATATTATGCTTTTTTATGCTCCTCTATGCACTACGTTTGCTTGAATGAATTCACCTTGCTGGATTTCCCTGCCAGAACCCATGTGTCATGACAAAGATTCTAGCCCTTGGCATTATGGTCTCTCAGAAAAGTTAAGTTTTAAAGCTAAGTTTGAATATCTGATCATGAGAATACAAGACAAATGATTCACATACTGAATCATCCTAAAAATAGGGAGTAAGTGGTTAAAATGAAAGGTTAATTATTCTGTTTCTATATGATATAACTGTATTCTATAACTTTCTAAAACCAGCGACACAGTGGGAAAACATTGCTGAGTTGCTTGCTGAGTGGTAGTAGCAATTCCAGATTTTTCAGCACTTTTGGAAAGAAGCGAAAATTATTTGCTAATTACTAGTATGGGAAGTGTCTGAAGGGCATCAACATCAACAAAGAATTTTGTCTCTTTAGGTCCATAGTGAAAGTAAGATGCAGCCCTAGCCCAAGAGAGGGGAGGGACAAAGAAAAGGAAACACTTTCCCCATCAACACGTGGAGAAATGGAGCAAAGAGAAACTCGAAGCTTTGTTAAAGACAGAACAAAAAATGTGTGGCAAGACTAGAAAATGAAGTAGTTATTTTGGATACGATATTTTAGACAGTGTGTCCTTCCCTTCTTAGGTAAAGAGTGCCCCTTGTCAAGCTCAGAACTTTCTATTGTGTCAAGATAAATTGCAGGAGTCCTCAAAGTTCTGCATATACTCCTACTGGGATCACACTGGGATAGAGTATCTTCACTGGTGGAAGCCCTGCGCATGTGAATAAAGTCCTGTATCTTACTGAAATATATCTCCTAGCATGCTGTTAAGTAGAAATGCAGTTTGATGTGACAACTCGAAATCCCTGTTGTCTGCAGTCATTGAAGAACCTATTATATGTTTACTGAAATTTAAGCCATACATTCTAGTGTATGAAATCTCCAGCTGGATTCCCTTCTTTTTATAATGCATTTCTTGTAGGTATACTAGAGATCATCTGAACTGAAGTTAAAAAAAAAAGAAAAAAGGTATTTTTTTGACCTGTCTTGTTTTAGTGAAACACTGAAAGGTTATTCCCTAGGGAATGTTGAGGTAATTTGTTATCTTGTTTTATGAGTGTGCTGTTAAACAGCTGATATGTTTCCAACGAGAGCTGGCTGCAGTGGTGAAGTGAAATCAATGGCTTTGGTAAAATGATCCCCAGAGCTTGGTAATTAATTGCATTTTGCTTTGGGTTTGCACAATCTTTGATTTTCTTTGGGACCAAAGGCAATACAGATTTAGAACCTTGCTTTTATTTATTAATGAGGATTTTTTAGCACTGAAACTGTCCAAATGCAAAGCAGAAGTTAAGAGATACAGAGAAATGCAGACAAATGAAGACTCTTCTCTCTCTCTCGCTCCCTCCCCCCCCCTTTCTCCTTTTCCTTTGGCAATAACAATTCATTTTCTAGGTCCAAGAAACTGAAAAAGGAAAGGGGAAAGCAAATGCAGGCTGAAGTAATTAACTAAATGAATACAAACCAAACCAATCATCTCTATCATCATCTATATTATTTAGGTGATATTTGTTTTAGGTACAGCCTGACCCTAAGGACAGCACAAGATGGAGAAAAAGAACTAATATTAGCATAGTCAAATTGATTCTAGTGGAGGATTAATAAAATCTCTGTATCTACCTCCAGACCTCACCTCTGAGATAGGATTAGTTTAAACATTACATATTATCACTGCTAGTTACTTGAGGACAACAATATCAGATGTCTCCAGAGACAATATTGTGGTGGAACCAGTTTTCATTTATCTTTTGTTTTTATTAACTGGTTTTTTTCCACAGGGGAGCTCACCAAGTTTCTCTAACCAATTCTTACATACAGATGGTTTGGCATTCCTCGTAGTAGAACATAGCAAAGTATATACATTGTTGATGTTGTGTCCTTTGTTTTGCTTACAGACATGAGACAGACAGCAGCGTAAAAACTACTATGTCTTTAATAATTAACTTGGGCTACCTAATCAGGAAATCCCTCTGAGAAGACTCCTGTTAATATTGTGTATTGTAGTATTTTAGAGCATAGAAATTACCAGTAGAGATTATAAAGTTGTCCAAATTCTGCAGTCCACCCAAAGGGCAGCTGAAGTAAACATCATCACCAGAGCAATAATGCCTAAGCGCACACACAAAGCCCTTGCCTTTAATTTGCTGCCTAGCATTTGAGCTCAATATATTCTAATGCAGGGAGTCAAATTTTCAGGGAAATAAAACTTGATTTTCAAAATATTTCCTGGCTGCTTGACATGTTGATACACTCTTTTTTAAAAAAAAAAAAATTCTTACTAAAATATTCACATTTAGAGTGTCTGTTAATTAACATTGCATCTGTATTCACCACAGCTTTATTTTTCTCCAGGGTTTGCTTAGCTTGAAGAGGCAATTGTTATAAAAAATTCCAACAAAGTATTATGACAAACTCATCTGCAAGAATTCCTAAGCTGTTGGTATAAGAACAATTAGAAAAGCTCAGATGAGCAACTCTGCATTGTTTCTTGGCTTATGTACATGAAGGACTTTACACTTTTATACAAAACCCAGCATTGTTATTGAACAGCTGTGAGATGATCACTAGAGACTCAAATTTCCACAAGAATGATCCTCTAAGCTCAGAAATGTCCTTAGATTTTGTTCTCAAGAGGAGAACACTCATTCTGTGCACTTTTCTCACTGGGCATCTGAAAGAGGGAATCTAGTATTCCAAATAAAATAAGAGTAGAAACGTACTTTTCCTCTTGTTTTTGGAGGGAAAAATATAAGTATTTAATAGTTCCTTTACCTCGCAAATCCCTACTTTTGAATATATGGGAAATTTCCAGATCAGATGGAATCATCAAGATCAGAATGGGAGGATTAGAATGATGATGCCAGACTTAGCATCGAGCTTTATTTTAACTTTTGAAATTATGACCCACTATAGAGTGAACAAATTTAAGATCAAGTGCTTTAAGTAGATCCGGATAAAGCTTTTTCATTCATGAGGATATTCTGAGGTGGTGATATTTTGTAATTGCCTTTAAGATAAGTAAATAACTGTGCCAGCTACAAGATGGTACATAATCATTCTGCAGATATGAGGTCTGTGCCACCAGCCAGCAGAGCTACCATATGTCGATGAGATGAGCAGCCAAGCAGTAATTTGGAAGACATAAATTAAAAATATGTGGATAGTGGTATATGAAGAGAAGGACTTAAAGCTAAAGGGAAGGAAATAGGGAGGCACAGAAATAAGTTATTAGTATTGTTTATGGACAAGTTGAGCAGATGGTCACTTGTTTCATGTAGGGAATTGAAACAGTCACTGAATTCTGAGTCTGGTTAATACAGCTCCCATTTTCTTGTTTCAGAGAGAAATCACCATGATTCAAACATTATTCTCTTTGACGTTCCAGTCCAAAACCATGGAAGAATCCCTGTGCAAGAACAAGATTATTGCTACATATGTGATGCCTTCAGTAATGCCCAGTACACAAAGTGAACCATAAATCTCCAGATTTTAAAAATATGAATGTTGCAGCCTGAGCCAATTCTTCTTCCTACACCAAAACTAACTCCCTTGGAATTGCTGTAGCTGAAACGGTAGTGCACTCATGACCTTTTTATTCATTAAAGTAGAACATGCTTACAAGCTGGTTGCACATATGCTTACGAGGGATGAAAGCCAGGTTTCATTCTGTGTTCTCTCTTTAGCTTGTCCACATTAAGGTGTGCTCCCAGGCTGACAGAGTAAAGTACCACTTTCTTGGCCTGTTGGGAGTACACTGACCCAAGTATTAGAGAAGAATTTAATATATTTTAAATTTTTACCTGCAGAAAAGGCAGTCTATCCAACCATTCACAAATGCTGTCAGCTTAAAGAGTTGAGTTGAATATCTTAATATAAAGGGTGCTGGGACAGGGGAAATAAAAGAAAATTTCTTGTTATAGCTTAAAGACTTGAGGGTGAAATTTTGGGAAGGAAAATCTCAAAGGGAGAAAAGTATGTTAAGGTGATAATACTTATCCTTAAAGGAATCCTATTATACAAAATTACATGATTATTTTTCAAAATGCAGATGACAGTTGATGTGGGTACCTTTTTAATAAATACTTAATCTGTGCACAGACTTTTGCTGTGATAAAGTAAATGTAGCTGATTTCTGTTAAGGTGACTTGCAACGAAGAAAGGGTGTGGGTCTCTTTGCTTCCATTTAGTATGTACAATTCAACAGAAATACTGAAATTACAATGTAGCTTTGGGGATTGCATATGTTTCCTTGTTTGCACATTCTCCCTTTTTTGCATTAGCATTTCGGTATTTGAGTTTATTTCTATATTTGGGGGGTTTTGCCATATTTAACTTTTTTACTAAGACCCTATAATCTCTTTTCTTGGATAATTCTTGGGTCATTTCAGTAATTGCAGTAGGAGGTCACCAATCACAAGAATTATTACTGGGAAAGGACTTCTGGGAGTTACCAACTCCAGGCCCCTGCGTGAGGTGGTACTATTACTAGAACTCAGTCCAGCCAGCCTTGGACTTGTTTTGCTGAGTCTTGAATACCTCTAAGGTGTTCTCACTGAGCAACCTGTACCTTTGCTGTATTAACTTCCTTGAGAAATTTTTTTTTTTCTGATTTCTATGTGACTCTCCTTCAACTTATTTTTGATTACCACTTTCATATTAATCTTAGAGCTTTTGGAGGGGAAAAAAAGTCTCTCGCTGCTTACATTTCAGTTCCGTTGCCCTGTTACCAAAAAGCTGACAAAATCCTGTTGTAGGGTTGTTTTTTTTTTTAACTTTCAGTGAATTTTGCAGTATAATCAGGGAAGAAAAAATGAGTTACTTCTAAGAATTCTGTTCTTTTGTACAGACGACAAACTTTTTTAGGGAGTAAACAAGCGGAAAAAGGAAAATGAACAGATTTTCAGGCTCCTTTCTAAATGGAAAACAAGCTTTTCTTTCTTTACATGCAAGGGACATTCACAGTGATTATATTTTGTGTTTTCAAGTAATAGAATCATAGAATCATAGAATC
>NW_009619076.1:8564-13333 GCF_000690535.1 Cariama cristata | reverse complement strand
AATAAAGGTATATCTTTATTGCCAAAACCTATGATTACTCCAGTTTTGTACTACATTTTATTTTCGTCATTTTATTTAGCTTGTGAAGCTGCAGAACAATTACAAAAAAACACGGCATTTAATTTGGAAACAATGTAGAACACCATTTAAAGATTGCCTAGGAGTATAACCAAGTAGATACATATGTGAGGAAACCCATCTAGTCCTGTCACTGAAACAAAATTCCATTCTCCAAGGTCCAAAATAAGCATAATAGTGTAACTTTAATTTAAAATGTGATTAAGAAATGGAGTCCAGTCTTAAGTAAACTAAAAGCAAGTTACTTTTGAATCCAACTTTAAAAGTAAGGTTGAATTTGGCCAAGAAAAACAAAGTAAAACACAACTATCTTATAAAAACTACAGAGGTACCACTGGAAGAAATAAGGCACCCTCTTTTTTATCAACTAAATTGTGATTAAGAGGATATAGGAACAAAGAAGAACTGGTACTTTTCTCCATTAAGAACTACAGATCAACATGAACTTCTGCGGTTACCAGTAAAATACAGTTTGAGTTCTAAAAAGCAGCAAAATTCAGAGAAAATATACACAAAAAAGTAATTTCAGTTTAATGGTCTTCCACCTCCATGAGTGCCAACAGACATTCTCCATGATAGCTTTCTGTGGTAAGTATCTACCAAATTTTAAAAGAGCCTTCATCTCGTCATCATGATATATAAACAGTTCATGCAAGTACACTATGAATAAATTATCATTTGGGGACCAAGAGAGTTAAATACAAGAAAATAATTAATGTAATTTGACATGGAAACAGGTTAGGGTATTCACTAAATGAAAACAGGGCATATACTACTGTTTTCCACATTAACATTTATCAGAAATTTTATTAGTAAAGATTCCTGTGCTCCAGGACTATCTCTTTCTCATCTTTACTTCTGCTAAACTTGTTCGTTCAACGTTATTCATAGAATCATAGAGTGGTTGAGGCTGAAGAGACTTCTGGAGGTCACCTTGCCCAACCCCCCTGCTCCATCAGGGTCACCTAAAGCCAGTTGCCCATGACCTTTTCCAGACAGCTTTTTATTCAAAGTAATTGTTTAATCACAGTCAATAACTCTCCAAAACAACCGCTAATAATAAATCAATTTTTACCAAAATAAATTATTTATTAAAAAAAAAAATCACAATAACAAAGATGCACTGTTACTTGCAGCTTCAGGATTCAGGCACTATTACAATGATGACACTACCCTGCCACACGTATTTAGTAGCTCTACATAAATAGGCACACCTATGTCTGAAAGAGACAGCTACCTAGACTAATTCTGAGAAATAGGAAAATAGTAGAAAACCTTATAGTGCTTATTCAACTTTTCATAGTAGCTGAGTGGAAAACCAGAAAGACCAGAGAATGATATGGAAAGAAATATGGATTTCTTTTTTCATCCTCAAACATAAAACCTATTTTAATATAGTTGTTTCTATTTATAGAGATTACTGTTAAATTTCAGATCAGATACAAGAACATGTGACAGCTATAAACAATCTGAGACATTCAAGTGTTCTTGTATTCTCACAGAGTCTCTGCCTGACAGCATGAACTCCAATCAAATACTGAAACTGCTAGAAACACTTCTATGAAGGTCTAGCTATAAAACAAATGTCAGTATCTTACCATAAAAGGTGAGAATGAGCAAATGCCACACTTTGGTACTACCAGAAGATACCTAGTTTTCCAACAGAAAATTCCTTTCTTCCGAGTTCTATAGTCTTGAATTCGAACTTGAAAGAGATGGCAAAATATTCTCATTTCCTGGTTTATCTCTGCTTGTTAGATAAGAATAAAGTTCCCGAGAATAAGTCTGATAAATTTACTTGCAAATTTGCAATTGAAGCCTTCTGCAGAAGTGGGTAAATTAGCTGTGTTTTCCTGTTCATACTAGAAACTTGATAAATGAAGTAGGTAGGAAAGACAGCACTCACAAAAAATTGCATAATCCTAGAAGAATTACTTCCACCATCTGACCAAAGCTTCAAATAATGTGATGGTAATCCTGCAAATTAACAGGAAAAATCTCCAATTTACCATGTTATAGGCATGAGTTTAAAAAAATTTTTGTAGGAATTTAAATTACACTTAACAAATGAAAATACACCACATGGCATGATTAGTCTACATCTCAGTCCTTGTTGATTGGCAAGTCGGTAGCTCTTTATAAAGCTTTCAGACTTGACTATTTCAAATTTGGTTGAAATTAGCCAGTAGTTTCAAATCAATTCAAGCATAAAGCAACACAATCTGATTGCTGGTGTAATCTCACAAGTCAAATTTCTACAGGAAACCAGGTCAAAAAAACTGTTTTTAAGAAAAAAAACCAAGACATCTCTTTCTTCTTCTCCCTGAGAAAAACCCACTCAACATTATTCAAACTAGTGATACAGAAACTTATCAAAAGAAACTGCAAACATATTTCCACAATTTTATGTCTACTACAGATGCAAGATGCATAACCATCTGGCTCCGAAAAATATTATACCTCTTTACAGGCAGCTATGAACAAACCAAGACATTAAGCAGTGAATATTACTCATTATCAGCTTAAAACTAAACAGGAAAAACATCAGGAGAAGCAAGCTAGCTCTTCTCTTCCAGTCAAGAGCTATCATTAAAAAAATATTCAGATTACCTAGTAAAATCAGTGGCAATTTTAAATTGGAAGAACACAACATTGAGAAATGGTATGTACTCTACAGTAAATAATTTTTGAGCAAAACTGTGCTTTTTTATTATCTGATTACTAACTGCACAGTTAATCCTTGGAAAAAAATATAGAAGCAGATCTTCAGTTTATGTAAATGGTCCTAGATCCATGAAAGTGCATAACACAATTTTGAACTATGCATTACCAGTAACATAGAAAGGTTAAAGGTATATTTGTGCAGCTCAACATGACATATTGAATCTGAAATTCTCAATTGTTTTCAGTATCTTCATTATTTCCAGAAGAATGAGAAGTTTATGATTACCCATTTGGACTGAGACTCAAGAGACGAGAGTTAGTGCTATAATACAAATTCCCTTTATCACCCAGGCAACTATGTAATCTTTGGAAAGACAACTAGCTGCTTTGGTTTGTCATCTGAAAAGCCGTAATAATTCTTTCTCCCACTATTTACCAATCTTGATTCCTTCAATTCCAGCATCGCAACATTGTAATAGTTTTGTAATACACTAGCTATGAAACGTGACAACAAACATTTCCCAAGAGAAAGATCTGGTCAGTTTCTAAATACATTCTCCAAAGGAACTCATGACATACCATCAATTTCTGATTTCTTCATTTTCCCTAATCAAACTGTAGAAACCAATGAAGAAATACTTTCACACACTTTGGACTAAGTTTTGTTGCCTTAGGCTACTATGGTCTCAAAGGTTTAAACAGACTAGAACATTGGTACTGAATAAGGCACACTGTTTTTACCTATACTGTCAGCACTTTTTGTTCTTTAAAGAACAGGTGTCCTCCTTGGATAGTTTTCCAGAGCTAGATAGTCAGCATCGCCAGCATTAATTGGCAAGCCCGACTTAGTCTGTGTGAAAACTGTGAGAATTTTTTGAAAGACCTATCACCTCACAACAAAAACAAATGAAAGAAAAAAAAAACAATCATCACATTGCTGCATCTGATTCTACAAATTTTTACAACATGCTAACAGGATTTCAGGCTACTTTCAAAGTCCACATTGTCCAGATTGATTTTGCTCAGGTGACTTAATTCAACTACCTGACTGAACAAGTTCCTATCAGAATACTGGGAAGCTCTAATTTGGCAAGTTACATGGCTTTGAAGTCTGAAGACACATGCATTGCTTTTTTTTTTTTTTAAATGAACCTCAGAAAGTGGGTGAAAAACATACGATTTGTGATGTAGCCATACTGCAATTAGTCTTTTTCCTTTTAATTTCTGTTAATTACCTAAAAAAGCATTGTAGCAATTAGTAAAACAGATTTTGATGCAAGCAGCACAAAGGCAAAAATTAATTTGGACAGAACAGTACTCAGATGTAGACAAGACCCGTAAAAATGACTCAATCTGATAATACAATACTCTGATAATACAGTATTTCTGAATCTAATTATACTTGGTCCTTAAGCTGCAGCTGAGGGTAGATACACATTTTCCCACACAGCTACAATTCTTCATAATGTTACCACTCCAGCCTTTCTAGCAGCCTTTTACTGGTAACAGGCAGCAAGGTGCAGAACGCTACTTCATATGACAGCTCTTTAGCTGAGGCAATTCAGTTTAGCTTGAAAACTTTGAATAAATGGTTTAAGCTAATCTGGTCATCCAAATCAGAAAAAGGACACGATACCACAAGCCATTTCAGTGACACGGCCACATCAGAAGTCAACTCTCGCACAGCTGTAGTAATTAAAAACAGTGTCAGTGAGGAAACAACAGCAGCTTTGCTCACATTCACAATGGTACTCACACAAAAATAGTAGTCATACTAGCTAGAAAATTATAGATTCAACAGTATGCTTGGGAGGGACTAGAAATTACACCGAAAAAAAGACAAACAAAAACCCCAAACAAACAGTAGTCGGTATTGTTGCTCAAAGGCTCGGCAAACCTTGGGCTGTGTATTTAAGGTACTCAAAAGGGTGATATACCTGAGTACGAAGAGCAGCAGGTGACTGTAAACCAGCAAGATTTTAAAAAAAAAAAAAAAAAAAAAAAAAAAAAAAAGAACCACACTCTTT
>NW_009619076.1:1635-8533 GCF_000690535.1 Cariama cristata | reverse complement strand
GGGTAGGAAGAGCAGCAGGTGACTGTAAACCAGCAAGATTTAAAAAAAAAAAAAAAGAAAAAAAAAAGGCACATCCTCCTTATTTTATCATGTTTTACCAAGAGTTGGATGTTGGAGCCTCCACAAACAGACCATTCATCTCCCTCTTCTGTTGACCTGAATTCCTGACGCACAACAACGATGCACACAAACCCACATCCAAATTGCTACACACAGCTTTTTTTATGATGAATGTCATACAGAGTTCATCTATTCAATTTTCATATTTTTTCTATCTTGTACTTAGCAAATAATCTGTACAGGCTCTAAGGTGTCATCTGAAAGCCACAATAATCTGTTTTTTTTTTTTTAAGACTTGTTACAGGTACGTAGTGGGGAGAAAAAATTGGAAAAGGAACTGAAGTTATACTGACCTGAATGTTCAATAAGAGCAAGTTTTAATCACGAAGGCATCCTGCTACAAGTTAGAAAGTGTACTTAGTAATTATGTGCCTTCAGATAATATTTTAATATCTTTGTACAGGTGCGGTGTACCATAGTGTTCTCCTATAATTCTACAAAAATTAAAATATAACAGGACATGGTTTTGATTGATCTTGCCATCAGTTGACTGTGGGTGTCTAAGCCTGCTTTGAAATAGTCACTGGCACTACCTCAAAAAGCACCAGATGCACCATTTGCATAAGCAGAGTGTTAGACGTGAGCTTTTTCCTTCTTTTTTGATGACTACAGATTTATGGTACTAAATGATTTTGTTCAAATGGACAAAAAAAATCCTGAGAATCTTCTAGATGTCAGTAAGGAGCTCACTAAGTATCTAAGAGCCTCATCCAGCACAGTTGGACATGCTCTGATAGAGTCACAGAATGGCTGAGGCTGGAAGGGACTTGCAGAGGTCATCTGGTCACACACCTCCTGTAAGCTCTTCTCATGTGCACTACCAGTACCACAGGAAACATGGTCTGACAGTAGAAACCATACCATAGCTGTCCCTATAGTATGGGACAACTTCTTCCCATCTCTGGTCCAACACACTCTGAAAAATTCAACTGCAGATTATCTAAGAAAAACAAAGAACTAGCATAAAAAGATACAAGTCTGCTAGAAAATTTTCCTGCTTCACTTCAGTGAAGATGCTGTAATTATCTTAAATGTGGTTTTAGCCACAGGAGTGGCTACATGTGTTCACACTGCACAGATGAACAAAACACAGGAAATGCAAACACTAGAACCTAGCCTATTCTTCACACAGTGGATAATAACTGACGGCTTTCACCCACACCTAAGGGAAGTTATGAGTTAGAAGTGCAATCAGCACAGAACATTCTTCCCATCAAACATTTAAAAAAAACTCGAAGGAATCAGTAAAAGAAAATTACTGCCAAAGATACAATGTATTTCAAGTCGTAAGTTCCAATCTCATTGTGTTAATTTGCTATTTTGAATTATAATAGACACTTAATCTAAACATGGATACAGTGCAATATTTCAAAAACATCTCATTCAGTTAAGGTTTCAACACTTCCTCCAATCCCAGGAGTTGTAAAATAACCAGAGATAGTTTCACAAAAAGAAAAACGTTTTCCTTTTCAATAAAAGCTGAAAACGATGCCAAGTTTTGGAATTCCCTTAACAGAGAAAAATCTTTTTTGAATTTCAAAACACATTTAAGAATAAAAGCATAAAACTGTCATTAATGCAGTAATAGAGGAGTAGTATACTAAAAGAGAAAAGTATCCAGGAACAGATTACTAAAACCTAACATTTCAATTGTGTATTTCAGAAAACTACTCAGTAACTATCAGTAAAACCAAAAAATATCCTCTAGCAAACTAATTTACCAATAAAATTGAGTCTCAAAAAAAGAAAGAAATTCTGTACCCTAAGTCCTTTCTTCAAAGAATTCATAGTGATGGGATTCTCAAGCCATAACTTCATGCTGAAGAGTTGAAAAACACTGCAATTACAGGAAAACTTGCTTTGTATTGGGCTCATTAAAAGCATAAGGATGAAAATTACTTTTCAGTTTGTAGTAATTGCATTTTGTTGACATCTGATTAGTCATGCTGGTCTTAAATGCTGACAAGGCCATTAATAAGATGGGAATTAATGAATTAGGTAATTTAGAACATTTTTGAGTAAATACATCTCTAGAGTAATTACCCTTTGCAATGTCATTTTAAGACAATGAACATGGCATATTTATACTAAGAAAAGCATTTTTAGTAATATAAATACCTTGAGATTTTTTTGAATCAAGGAAACATACTTAAATAAATCACAAAAAGGTCAACTAGATTATACTGTTTAAGGCAAAATACTGGCAGATTATTACTATATTAGCTAAATCAAACAGCTCCTACAATACCTTTACACTGTGGCAAAATAATGACTGAACATTACTTATTTCTATAGAATGTCAGCTTAAAAAAAATTAAAAGGGGAGGTAATAGAGGATTCTTTTGGGACTTAACAATGAAATACAATCATAGAATCACAGAATCACAGGTTGGAAGGGACCTCAAGGATCACCTGGTCCAATCTTTCCTGGTAAAAGCGCGGTCTGGACAAGATGGCCCAGCATCCTGTCCAGCTGAATCTCAAAAGTGCCCTATGTTGGGGAATCCACCACTTCCCTGGGGAGATTATTCCAATGGCCAATTGTTCTCATGGTGAAATATATTCCTCTTGTGTCTGGTCGGAATCTCCTCAGGAGTAACCTGTACCTATAATCATGCTTAATTATTTCATTACAAGTTCTCACGGGTTAGAAAGACAAATTTTGCTAATTCATTAGTGTCCAGAATCCCAAAATTCCAGTAAAAATATGTATGCTCTGATTTTTCCTCCTTCAAAGATACGAGAATATCACAGCATAGGCAAAGAGCTCTCTGGAACAGGCAGATGAAGAAACAGTGTCATATAGCAGTGACCAGAGAAACAGAAGCTTTTATAATGCAAACATGACATAAATTATTTTATTATAATCAAATTATTAATTTGAATTTTTCAAATTCTAACAAGAACGTATCCCAAAACATTACCTTCATCTTATGTCCTAGAAGAGGATATTTTTACTTCAATGAAATTATTACTATATGTTGTAGTTACCACCGCAGTGAGAAGAGATTCTCATTTCAATGGATATTCAGAGCAGTAGGATTTCTGTCTTTCAAAGAAATAGCCTTTTTTTGGGTGCAGCGGAATTCCACAAACAGTGCCTTACTAACTCTTTTTCCAGTGAGATAGGTGTGAAATCATCACTTCATTAAAATTATGATAAGCCATAAGACTAACTCCTTTATTGGTGATCAGAATTATAGAGCTAATACTATTTCAAAGTCATCTGAATCAATGCAAAATTCACAGCATGAAAGGAAATGTTTTAAATATCTCCAAGGACTAAATTAATCACATAAAAAACAATATTCTCGGACTATTTCTGCCAGTAACTCATACCTACTGACTTCAAACAAGCTTTCTGTCTGTTTTTTAAAAAGTTTTTTTTTTAGGAACATATCTATCACTCAATTTCTGCAGTTTCACAAAGATGCTGGCTTCTGGTGGTGCTCATCATAGACATGTTCCTGCTTACATATATCCAGTAGCAGAGTACACAGAAATCTCTTTTTGCCTTAGCTCTGCTCCGAAACAGAGAAACAATAATGCCCCCTTCCCCTTTGATTTAGATTTGACAGACTGTAATTTTCTTTACTGTGTTAAATTGTATCAACCGTTGTGAGTCATCACCAAAGTCAATGAGACTACTTTTGATAAAGTTAAAACAGGTGAACATATTCTTGGGCTCTATGGCCTCTAGATAGTGAAAAAAACTCCAATATTTAGCTGTTAGAAAGTGGTTATATGGAAGGAGCTTTTGTGTTCTGATCTCATTCAGCATTTTGGCATTTGTCAAGTCTTTGCTTATTAATAGGGTCAGAATTTCATTCCAAACATAATCAGGGAATTTTTGCCCCAGGCTTTGGCAGACCAAGATTTCTTAAGTGGACTTTAAAGCAAAAGGCTCATGTAATGTTAATCAGAGAAAACCTGAATGAGAAAGAAGCTTGAAAATAAGCTTTGCTAAGATGCAACTTCCCATGGGGGTTTCCTGAGAAAAAGATTAATATTTCTCTACTCATATGGAAAAACACAGTTCAAAAACACTTTTTCCTTGTTCAAGTCAGAAAATGTGAACTAAAATCAAAGCATATTAGCAACGATAAAATATTAATGCTCTGGATTTCTTCAGCAAACTTTTTCAACGCTGCATTATTAATAGCAACTAATTGTAGTGGAGATTGCTGCAGGACAAGCGACTTTTACTACAGACTTCATATTTTTAACTATAAAATATTTTCTTGTAAAACCCACCACGATCCTGGTAGGATTTTATCATGTCTTCTAGCGTTCAGACATTAGTCTTGACTGAAAATTCATAATCAGAAGCAGTAGCTTCTGAAAATCTTGGCAAGCATTACAATTTCTGTATAAGATTTCTTCTGCGGTATAAAGAACAATTTATTTTAAAATACTCTTGCAGAAACTGCATTCAAAGAGTACTATACTCAGCCTCAGTATTTTTTGGTAGCAAGAAGTATCTCATAATTACCACTGCCAATACTTAGGCACACACCTTTGATTTAGGCTAAAGTGTAGGTGGGCAGCATTACAACTACTCTAAGTTGCTGAAGTAGATCCTCAAAGCCAAAGATCATCAGAATCCAGTAGTATAGTTTAAACATGTCACATTCTTCCTACAAGAGCTCTATATCAAAAGGGACTGGAAGATCACACAGGAGCTCATCTACCTGATCCGTGACACCTAGGGATTGTCAGCTTCTTTCAGGGACACAGCAGTGTAAAAAATACCTGAAAAGCAATGTAATATTTACATCAGGAAAAGACTGTTTTACACAAGAGTAGGATCAGTTAGCTAAAATTATGCCCATTTTCAAATAAGAAAAAAAATGACTCTCAGATATGAGTTGTTCATATAGAGCCTCAAAACACCCAGCCTTCATCCACCACAGACGCACAGCCTAGAGCCCCCTCTTGGTGATAAATGTCTGTGTTCCTCCTTTTAAAGACCTGAACACTTGCACATCTCCTAGGGCAAGTGGAAACAAAGACAAAAGTTAACGGTTGCTGTAACAGAAGTTACGGTCAACCATCTTTCTCTCTCATCAGATCATCGTTCATTAGGATTGCTTTTAAGCATACATTGATTACAAGACCTCTAATTCTTGCATTTGAATTCTTGCTCTAAATAATGCTAAACCCTGGACCTCTCAAGGATTTCCTATTTGATTTATGGCATTGCACACTATTCTCCATTTTCACTGAACTTTGTATTTCTGACATTGTCTTTGTACTCTTGTAGCTTTAATATCTGCTATAATCCCAAATCAAATGAGATTGTGATCACTACTGCTCATTTCCTTCCCTTCTCTTTCCAACTTCAATTATGTTGCTCATATTACAGAAACTCTAAAATGACTGCTCCCAGTCTAGTCTCTGGTAGCTGATAATGCTAGACTGCTGTTCAGTTTGATCTGTTTACATCCTTAAACACACTCTACTTTCTAATTTTACAAAGTACCTCAATTGCCTTGCCTATTTTTGCAGTCAATTTTTATTACAGTTTTGATAGTCATCCTTGCATGCATTTTTTTATATGATCACATGCATCACAATACCCTCTTTACTTTTAGGTCTGATCGTCTGTTATGATTAACATTAAAAATGCTTAATTTCAGAGTAAGTTCCATTCTGTCCACGTAATGACGGTTGACCTTGAGCTAGACAGATAGATAGGCAGATCAATCGATCTCTCCTTAAAATTCTTCTTTCAAAGAATGAGTTCATGGAAATGAAATAGAAATCTGCTATAACTACTTTAAAATCAAAACACTCCTAAGCCCTGAGAATGTAACAAAGTACTTCCCACTTCTAAAGGTATAAATTTATGCGTAGCACATCATGACACATTATGTAGGTTGCTATTTTAACATTATAATTTGGGTCAAGAAATCTACAGAATTACGAGTATCCATAAATTTTAGAGTACTTTGCTATAAGTTCTAATACAATATTATCATGTAAAACCTAAACAACACCAGACAGCTAGGAAATCCAAACAAACATACACTAAGAACTTGGGAACACTGTAAAGTAGCATTATGACCATGAAAACATTGTTTCCATCACTCAAGTACACAGCGAGAAGCTAAAAACTTTTACCCTACTTGGTGTTTTAGTCACACAAATCGGTACAGCACATATTCTATCAGCTAGTTTGACGATATCAAGAGAAGCAGAGAATCTTGGAAAACTTCATACCCATGTGTAAGTGCTGATGTTGTAATAAGGCATGTCCATTATTTCTTACCACAGAAGATTACCATCTATAGTTTAGAATACACATTTTAGTATTTTATTGTATTTCATTCTGTGTATACAACAACCCACAAAACAAACCAAATAAAAATATATACATATAAAACTGACAAATAATAAACATGGCCATTTTCCACCTTTTTCCTTTTACGTCATTCAATTTACAGTACCACCATCTACTGTCCTAACAATTGTTACAGAAGCTGTATTTGAAGACCATTTCATATTTAAGTGCAAATCATATATCTGCTGGTGTTTTTAATCAAAAAAGTGTGAAGTCAGTTCTGAAGAGAATCAAAATAAACCAAGAGTTTGTTTTCAAACAACTGGAAGATTCAAGGGACAACAAACTGCCAGTTCATTTCTACTTTACATTTTAGAATGGACACAGAAACAAATAACCTGATCCAAAGCACAATAAAGTCAAAAGAAAGGCTCTTCCTAATTTTAACAAATTCCATCCAATGCTTCCAACTTCAAATATTTTCACCAGGACTGG
>NW_009619076.1:379-949 GCF_000690535.1 Cariama cristata | reverse complement strand
TCCCTGCGCACGGCTGGGTGGTTGGAACTAGATGGTCTTTAGGGTCCCTACCAACCTAAACCATTCAATGATCCTGTATGTTTTGGAAGTGAAGCTCTTTTTAATTAATGGGACAAAAATTGGTCTTACACATTACTTCAACTCACTTCAATCCCTGAAATGGAGCCTATCCTAGATTTAGTGAAAGGAGAGATGATGTGGTAAGACAGGTAATTTTTTTACTTATTTAGAAGTTATGTTTTTGAGATCACACATTAAAATGAAATACATGCTTCTATTCAGTAGAAATTAAGCCTTCTGTGGCACTTCAACAAAGCTACAGATATCTCAGAAAATGTGTCTCCTTATTACAGCCTTGGCGCTAAAGGTTTGGCTGATGCATCAAGAAACAAGCTCAATAGCTTAAGCCGTTTATGACTGGGTTGAACAGTGCTCAGGGGAAAATAATAGAGCAAATACACCTGCAAAAACAGGGAAATGAAGCAGACATCATAGTGTAATAAGTCTTTTCCATTCCAGACCACTCAATTCTTACTGGCATTTTAGCATCTCAGATGCGAGGAATAACTA
>NW_009619076.1:0-316 GCF_000690535.1 Cariama cristata | reverse complement strand
AACTTGTTTCATTACACAAGTTACTAATCAATCCTTTCTGCAATGTGCCTACACAGGACTTTTATTAAGCAACTCCCTGTTTGCTTCACATTGCTGTATGAAAAAGAATAAATTCACTGAATCTATTCTTAACCTAGTGGCTTCACGACACACAACGTAGTCTACTGCTAGCTGCTTTTCTCTCTCCAGTGTTACATTCATAATTATGGTGCATTTAGTTATACAAGACTTAGTTTTCCTTAATTTGAAATCTGAGTAATTTGAGCAGAATTGCATTTTCTTTGCTTGTTGTAAATGGAAGAACTGATGTAATCTG
>NW_009619075.1:71655-72809 GCF_000690535.1 Cariama cristata | reverse complement strand
GTGCCACCCAGGTGTCAAAACCACAAAGTATACCTTCAGCTCCAAGCAAATCTCGGCATGCTGCAGAAAGGACCCTGGAGCGGTCCTGTGGCCCCAGGGGGCTGTGCTGGATGCCACACAGCACTGCATGGGATTTCTCCCTCATCGCAGGGAGAAAAATGCTGCTGTGAGACTGGAAAACTCTTTTCATATACTATACGATAACCAAAACAGGCTAGGCATATTTAAAACAGCTCCAGGTGTTCATTTAGTCATGTATTTCTGAGCAAAATGCAGAGGTAAAATGCCTATCTTTATTAACCTCTCACAGCAAGAAGAGAGGTAGTTCTAGGACTAAAGCTCAAAGGTCCTTTTTCTAAATCTTTTTTGAAAACTGAATTAGCAAACACAAGTTACTACTATACTACTGTGAATTAGAGTATACTTCCCCAGGATAAACGTGGAATAGGAAACCCCCAGAATTAAATTTTTCCTTGTTTTAAAGGATCCTATCTACCTATATGACTAGAATATATGCATATAACATATGTCTAAGCATGAGTATTGCATGCAAAATTAACAGGGAAGTACTAAGAAAATCCATTTAACTCCATCACTGTAACTAACTTCCATTTTGTCCTCTATGACTTCTAGCATACTTAAACTTTGTAATTTGTGGAGTCACATCTCCCTCATTTTAATGATTATTTATTGCATTCTGTACAAGACGAACCCAGTTCAATTAATCAAGGGAAGCCTAAAAATCAATTAATATGAATTAAATGAGCTACACCAACTCTTAGGAAAGTCACACATAATTTACCAAAGCATTGTCAATAATGCTTAGGGAACTTCGGGAAAATTGCTCACGAGTGGCTGTTGATGCAGTTAAATGTTTTAAGCCTACATAATTAATATTACAATCAGGTTCATGCAGAAAGACTTGCCATTTTTCTCAGTAAGAAATCTCATTATTTTCTTGTGACTTTTAAAAGCTAGTTTAGAAGAATACTTATTTCACCTATGATTACAAAAACAGAAATTAAAGCAAGAACTAAATAAAGAATGATTTGCATTTAGGGAAAGTAGAAGAAAATTGCTTTACAAATAAAAAAATCAGAACATCATTAGTCAAGGCAAAGCTAGCATAAATTCATCTTAAAAAAAATTGTAAA
>NW_009619075.1:68051-71645 GCF_000690535.1 Cariama cristata | reverse complement strand
GCAGGAATGGACATTTTATGCAGATTTGAGCAGCACTTGGCTTCCAAGTGAAATGTATTTCAGTCTTTTTCTCCTTTTTTCATTGTTTGTGACACACATGCACCCTGCAGTACAGCTCTTCCTAGCGAAAGACCTCCTTACACATGATCCTTATGAGAGGTCTCTACTCAGCAGCCCTGAAAAGCCCTCTAACAACAGTTTCATTTGTAAATCAGTGAGGGAAGAAGTGGGTTCCGGTAGAGCTGGAAGTGGCCCGAGACAACTTGTCTCAATGGGGCAAAATAACTATTGTTATCGAGCTTAACAAAATGGCACAGCATGGGAGACACACCGAGCCAGAGAGCAGCTGGTTGTAATTCACACTGGTTTTCAGAAAACACTAATCGTTCCCGAACAGACCTCTTTGAGGATTGGTCTTCCCTGCATTTTCAATTTGTCACTTTCTCTTATGATAAGGTCAGCGGTGACAGCACTTCCTGACATTAACAGCTGTGGCTTTTAAAAGGGTCATTGTGGAACTACTAATTGCAGTAATTTCATTAGCATAAATTATTTATTCTGCCATTCATTTATCTCCAGGGGTTTTTTTATTTTTTTTTTTTTAATACTACATTGTACTTTTCAATAAATTCCCATTCAGGGTTTTAGGCAAAGGAAATTATTATTGCTAATTTAGCCTTCTTTATTTAAAAAAAAGTAAACAAAAAAGAGTTGATACAGTAACAAAATCTGATTTAGCTGCAGTTCACTAGAAAGCATAAAGTAGCTTGAGGCCAATAATGAAGATTAGGCTGGTACAAATCAAAACCATTCAACAGTCCTAAAGATGACTGAGCAATAAGCCTACATACAACCTGAAAAAAATATAAGGGTCTGTTCATTCTTATGCAGTCTTTCTAATCTAGGCCTTGGTTGATTGACTTTGAAGCATGCAAAAAGCTCCAATGCAAGTTACGCGTAGAATTGACAGGAGTTTTGCCTGTATCCTCCTTATAACTTTCCTCAGTACCTAAAATAGTCATTACCAAATTGATAAATCTTAACTCTTTGCAGTTAAGTTGAGCTAGCTGAAACATGCCAAGCGAAGAGCAAAAAAGATCAATGTCACAGAAATTGAATGCATCTCGCAGGCAGTTACGAAAACTGAGGATAAAACCAAGCCAGCATTTGTCTGAAGGAAGAGGTAACTGGGAAGTGTGGGTGGGTGGGCAGTGGGAGTTTAAGAAGAAAGAGGAGAAGGCAAAAACATTACTTCAGGCTGCTTCTTTGCCATATGACATGCTGTGAAATACTCTGGAGTATTATAAACTAAGAGCATAATGAATTTACCCTTGGTGTGCTTAACAGTGTGCACTGCTTGGTGCTAAGCAGCGGAGGAACAGCATATAAGACAGCAACACCAAAATACTCCAAGGAGATGGCAGAGATCTACATTGCTGTTATTTTCAAAAGGATGGGTTAAACAATCCTGATTCTTTTATTTTCTACTCAGTGTTGATATGTGACACCAGCTGAAAGTAAGGAAGATTGCCTATCATGTTGAATTTGGAGACAGAGACATTATTTTAAAATACTATAGGTCATGTTTTAGAGCAAATGAGGTATAAAGGCACTTCAAGTTAGTTAAGCTCAGTATATGGATTTCAGAACTGTTGCACAGTGTTCCTTTCTTCTGCTCTTTTAAAATTAAGTTTAGCAATTTGAGTACTGAAACAGAAGAGGGCTCTTTTCCTTTCTTTTCTCCCAAGAAATCGAAGACATCTGAATTGATTAAATTTCTGATACTCTCCATTTCCCTCCAAATCTCTGAAATCACTTTCTCTTGTCCTTAACCCATACATTGACCAAGGTCCTTCTGAGAAAAAAGGGGCTCATGGGACTTATTTTCAACCAGCACCATAATTAGGGAAGATCATTTGTTCTTTCTGTTCAGATACTTTCACACAGGGCAGAAAGGACATTCACAGCATCCTTCATAGCACATACTGATGCTGCAGCTCACCGTCTCCCTGCAGAGCTCAATATGCCCCACTTCTTTCCCTGAATAAACTGTATCTTCCAGAAAAGTACCTAGACTTGGTTTGGAGATAAATAGATGGAGAATCTAAGACTTCCTTCTCAACTCCCACAATCACTGTGAATTTTTTATGGTTTTCTCTCACCAGAATTTTTCCAGTTTTTGTTAAAGCAATGTAGATATGATGGCATATTTATATTGAAGTTCATTAGCTTAACTTCAAGCTACCCTAATTAAAAGTAACATCATTATCTTGTTATACAGTGATGGACAAAGAAAAAAAAATCTATCAATTACTATTGCTGTATTTTTGGAAATTCTGAAAAAGGACAAGTTGGAGTTAAGTGTCAAAACAATCCGTCAGTAATAGACCTCATACTGCTCATCATAAGGGACAGCATGATTACAGTATGTTTCAGAAGAACAGGCATACATGAGCCCTGGCTAACAAAATTTCTCTACTAAGAACAAATAAAAGGCTTTCTGAAATATCTAAAATGGAGCAAGTGAAATGATGTATTAACAGAACAGAACTAGATATGAAAGAAGGAGAGGTGATCACCGCCCATAAATCTTTGGAGGAGAGGGGAATGGCAGACTGCAGCTAAGATTCCCTCTTCTTCAGGGTTGTGCTTTTCCACCCAGCCCCTCTCATTCTTTTGATATCCTAATACACCTCTGCAACTCTCCTGCCCCCCTTTCCTTTGCTAACTAGTTTTCTGTGATCATTCTCTCTTCCCCTCCCTCCTCAAACTCTTTGCTGTACACCTCTCCTACCTTTCTGGTTCAGTTTTGCTTTTCTTCTGTCTCTTTTGGTTGAGTTCCCCTTCACTCTCCCCAAAACACTGTCATAGTTTCCGTTATTTCAATGCCTCTGTTCTGGGTTCACTTTTTCCATCACTTTTAAATCCTTTCCCTGTCTCACTCTAATATTTTTTGCATTCTGCTGTCTTGTCTGTTATTCTTCTCATCGGCTGCACATGCAGACATGACTCAGGCACTCAGTATCGCTTTACGTATGTTGATGACACAGAAACCTTAACTCGCTGTCAATAAAGTGTCATGTTATTTTGTTAGTTGCCATTTATTTCAGTTGCTGGGAACTGAACAGGAAAGATATTTACCAGCAGCAAACACCAATGTGAAAATCAGACTCATCAACAGTTGCTTGGATCAGTGAAATCTTTCCTAAATATCTAAAAAAGGAATTACACAGGAACATAATGCTTAAATTAAAAAGTTTAAAAACCCCACAAAAGTTTCAACATTAAAAGCCTAAATTCTGATAACCAGATATATTTTCAAAGGAGAAAAATATAATTAGTTAAGGATTTGAAAAAAAAAATATATATTTAAGTCAAAATAAACTTTATTCTCTTTTCTCCATGTAATCCTATCAGTTTCTTTCAAATAAATGGGAATCTGCAAGTTGGTATCACATTAAAGATTAACGCAAGTGGATATCACACCCCCATAGCTCACCAGACAACAAATAACTATCCTAACAAGACTTTAAATCTCTTATGAGCCGTTTAAAATAAAGCAGGAGAAGCCGACGGAAAATACAAACAAGGATT
>NW_009619075.1:40893-67904 GCF_000690535.1 Cariama cristata | reverse complement strand
GGAGAAGGGCCCGTGGGGTACCCTGGGAGCAGCCCTAGGCATCCCTGCAGACTTCCCATCTCCTTCACCTTCATTTCATGATGGCTCCGTGGTATTTTGTGGGGGTTTGAACGGAGTACAAATGCTGTAAACGCATCAATCTCTTGCGCAGAGATTTGCCTGCGGACTGCTGCTACCGTGGACTAAAACCAGACTGCTCTTCCCTGGGCACTCTCGAAATCTTCAGTCTCTCATGATTAAAAATCCCCCATACAAATAAATGCTCCCCAATATAATAGCACTTCAGAATGAAACTTCTGCAACTGCTATTGCTGAAGAAAAGTAAATATTTTCTAAATCTATGTGAATTAACTCCACCAGCAAATACCTGAGCAGTCTCACCGCCAGCATGACAGTGATGTCCCACGCTGGGTGGGACAGCAGAGGCAGCTAGTTAAAACTCTCAGAAGAATATGAGAATATTCCTTTTCCCTGAAAAGAAACTCACTAATGAACGATTTTTTTTCTGAAAACAAACAACTCGCACTCCAGATCAGTCAGGAACAAAAAGAGAATAACTGCCCAGATATTAAAATTCTAAATGCATTTGCAATGTGGTTACAGGGGAAATTTTCACCTGCTTAGCTGCTGAACAGAGGGAAAACTCTTCTTTAGTTAGCCTGGACCATGCACTGCAATATTTCAGCCTCACTTGCTACAGCACTAGTGAATATATTTAACTGCACTGGAAAGGGTTAAATAAATTCTGTATCTATAAGATCCTAAAAAGCCTAGAATTTAAGGATTCCACAAATACAATACTCTGAATTGCATGCCTCTCTTCTTTTCCCCTCACTTCCCTGCCTGTGCTAGACAGCTCTCTGAACTCTGCTGAAGGAACTGGGCAGTGACACGCCATAAAAATTCAGCTTTTAGCAGGGGTGAGCTTGAACAACACCGAAGGCAACAAGTATGCAAGAAGCAGTAAAAAGAGCATTGTTCTTTTTTTTTAGCTTATTCAGTTATCAATCTTTCAATGATCTCTGCTGCTTTCTAAAAAGACTGACGAGCTTAAAACTCTGTACCTCGACCCCCTCGGCTTCCTCAATGAACCTCCTGCTGATGGAGCGCAGGGCCTCCCGCGGCCGCTCATGAAACCAATCAATAGCGGTGCAGTTAACTATGGCTGGGAACTTCCCAGCTCCCACTCGCAGCGTCGCACTGGTGGCAGAGAAACACAGAACGATCTGCAGAGAGGAGGGAGGGAAAAGGGAGAGAAAAAGAATCACACGGCAAGTTGAGGCGATCAAAGAGAGGCATGCAATGAACCATGGCCCAGTGCGGGCGAGCACACAGCTGAGGCTCCAAAACAAATTTGGCAACTAATAAACTCTGTCAGCGAGGGCGTTACCTTGGGCAAAGAGCTTTTACTCCCTTTCCACTGTACAAACACAGTGTACTTGCAGCTTCCTTTCCTTCTCTCCACATTGGTACCTGTTACTCTGCTTGATGGTTATTAATAATAATACAGTCACAGGGACTGGCTGTCGTGCAGCCAGCCAGAAGGCGCACGTTCAGCTGGTCATGGTGACACAAACCCAGTTCTTGAGTTGCTAAATCTATTCAAGCCACATCCTGCCATGTTAATACACACTGCAACCCTGTTAAAAGAACAGGAAGAAAAGGAGATCTGGATCTTAGTTTGCATGTGAATTTTTAGGGACTATTCTTTACAAAAGTGGAAAGGGATGTCCAAAAAAGGGTAGGCTAAAATAGTCAAAGGAAAATAAATCTGTCATCGGTTGTTAATATCACTAGGTCTACCAAAACCAGCTCACATTTGGGAAGGAAGGGTTACTCTAATCTCTCAGTTGTATCTGTGGACCTACTTGTTAGCACATGTTTTGGCTATTGTAGTTGCTTTTGGTTAATTAGCTAAATGACAGACATCAGGCTGTTAAGACCAGACTGCTATTTTTGCTGTACAGGGCTTTTCAAATCATATGGCATCGATATTGTTAATTCCAACAGAAAACATCCAAATGGTATCAGAAGAGTTTATCACCTCCCCATCACCCAGAAGAGTCAGGACAGAGCCCAGTGAGGCATGCCAGGGAAGTGACAGGTTTATTCTGCCTCTGGAGTAATTGGGAATTGACATTACCTATTAGGAGAAAACTGGATGAAAAAGGAAGAACAGAAAGTTGAAATAAAAGAAGGAAAAAAGGAGTTAAGAAAGGAGTAGGTTGACCTAGGACAATACTTCATTGGCTTTTAAAGCAGTCAGAGAGGACAGAGAAAGTGATGACTAGATCGGAAAAGTGGAGAAAGTTTCTATAGTATCTGGAAAGAAGATTACACAGAAAATGGAAAAGATTTGCCACTATCTCATAGTTTCTAAAAATACTTTGCTGCACCAGAAAACACAAGACAACAATTTCTGCTATTAACCTTTAGTTATGAGCAAAGATGAGTAGGTTTCAGTAGAACTAAGTCAAAACAAGTAAATCTTTTACTATTATTCAGAAAACCCTCTCAAAGCGAAACTGTTTCCTAGGACATTTATACATCTTGTAAAGCTTGGATTTTATGTTGAATCACAGGGTATGTCCTTTTTTTGTTTCCACCCTTTTTAACAAAATCAATTAATAAGTGGCCTCTGGTTACCAGCACTGGCCAGGCTGTATCTCACAAAAAACTTCTTTCTCATGCCTGCACAAACTGTGTGGGATTTTGAGATTATTGAAAGCTTCAGATCAATGACACCATTTTTAGAAGGGTGTGGTATGGCCAAGTTTAACAGCAAGAAAAGTACAAGTGGTTCCTTCTGTTGGGAGCCATGGTGGAAACAGAGGTGGTGAGAGGCACAAGACGTGTGAAACAATCTTAAAAGAAAAAGAAAGACAGACCTGAAAAAGAGTATGAGGAAGAAGCAAGGAA
The DNA here is from genome assembly GCF_000690535.1 of Cariama cristata. NCBI lineage: Eukaryota > Metazoa > Chordata > Aves > Cariamiformes > Cariamidae > Cariama > Cariama cristata. The sequence goes on along the minus strand of NW_009619075.1, from coordinate 64,985 downwards.
GGCAAACAGAAGCAAGTCTATCGTGACAGGAAGAAAAATGATGCAGACTAAAATACTAAATGGGGCATAAAAGAAAGGAGAATTCACTGAAATCTTTACTGGTGAGTGAAACATAAATATTCAATAATTTAGAACCCCCAAGCCCATGCTTTAGACTGCACTGTGAATTAACGGCACGTTCCACCAATTTTAAGTCCATTTACTTCTTTATATGTCTAAATGGAGGGTATTCACTAGTACCTATTCCATTTCCAACATGCTTACCAGCTTCCCAGAGATACAAGATCCCATAGGACATTTCTCCTCTGTCTCGTGGAATGGGAGGGAGAGGACTATTTCAGGTTAAAACAGAGTTTTGAATTGCTGTAGTTGTTCTGGTCCCCTTACTGATCTCGCTTATTGTCAGAGAAAAATACCTCTCTTACATGAACCTAAAAATTCTAACCACAGGCGATTTGCCTGTTTGTCTACAAAGTACTTCAGAACATGTCAGCAAGAGAAACTACTGGTTTTAAATCACTTGTGACCTTTGACTCCTGCAAGAATTACAAACAGCAGTGTGTGTTCTCATATTTTTCAAGAAAGTAATGCTTTCTTCAAGAATTCAGGGAGAAATATACACACCCATGCAAAAACCACAATGCAGTCCACATTGTCCAGGGATGTTACAGACAGGGTGATCAGCAAGCGGGTCTAAAGCACAGAAGAAAATGTCATCTATGAATGTGTTCAGCATGAAGAGGCAAATGGCAGAAACTTCCATGGAGAAATCCATTCTAGCCAAGTGAAAAAACTACACTAAAACTGTACAAAGACCACTGAAAGATCTTGGAACTTACTATTTATACTTTTCATTACTTTTCTCTAAAACACAAAGGTACAACTGAGTAATTTTTACTATGTTGTATTGTTAGGCAGGAACTTCCAGCACAGTCCTAGCTGTAATATAACATTAGATAACTATGTCTTTGTTAATTATTTTTTGTGGACAACAAAAATATAGGATACACCATATACTTGAAAAGGCAGTCATAAAAAGAAGGTAACCAGATCTTCACCGTGGCATTACCTTTCTATCTCCTTTACCTTTAGTGAAGTTTGGTAGAATCACACCAGGGATGGATTTGATGCGGCTTGTTTTCAAGGTTCATTTGCATTCTCCCCCAGCAAATTCCCAATATTACAAAGGACCTTGTGCACTGCTTGCTTTGCACACAGAATAATGCAGATGCCATGTGATCTGATAACAAGAGAGCTGTGAGGCAAAAGGAGTAATTATTACTGACTGTGTTTTGAACTATCTTTGCTTAAGCAAAAAGGTCATATTTTGAAAACATTTATCTTCTGCCTAGGCCATAAATGAGAGTCTAATTTGACAGAGAGGAAAAAAATTAAAAAGAACAGGAAATGCTCCATACAAGAAATGCTTCATTTCTTTCAAGTCAAACCAGATATAAATGTTACAGTGAGTAACATACAGTGAGTACTTCATCTAGTAATAGAAAAAATTAGCAAGTTGTCCAAGATAGACTCATCCTTTTCTTTGAAAGAAATCTAGATTGAGAGGGACTATGCAAGAGTCTTTCATCTAACATTTTTAAGATTTAAATTTGCACAACTGAGTAATGAAGACAATCAGTGTGAACAAAAGAACTGGTATCATGTGAAATTAATATCAACTTCCATGTAGCATTCACCACTCCTAAGAACACAAACCCCCCTCTTTTCTCAAATGTCCTGTTTGAGCGTCACGCTTACATGTCACTCACTACAGAGGTGTTTCTTACACTATATTTTTCAGCTCAACCTCCTGCTTATCTCAGATATGCAAGCTCTGTAGCTTCACTAAGCACTTCAAATAGAACAAGATGGACAATAGTGTATCTTAATGCTAACGAACTAAAAAGTACCTTGGCACATGCTTGACCATTGGTCTGACAGGGTGCATCCTATTTAAGCGTTGGCACACTCACTTGCAAGGTTTTCCCATGTGAAGCTAAGCAGTGCTGTAGCAGGAGTGGGGAGCTGTACAGACCAGGAATCATTCCCAACCAGCTCTATGCCACTGCATCACTTTGTGAGCAGAGCAAGGGAAAAGCTATGCCACATGGATGCCAGTCATGTCATGCTACCAGTCCTCGGGACCACAAAATACACCTCAAATTTACTAATACAGATTTATCTTTCAAAATCAGCTCTCTAAGTACTCAAGAACAGATGGTTGACATCCAAATGAGAAAAGCCTGTAGATTTTCATGGAGAAACAGGAACTCTGCAAGAGTCTGCCAACTGCAGAAGCAGCTGTTTTATGTACTACAGAACTTAGAAATCCTCGACAGCTTCTTGGCTGTCTAATACAAGTGAGCCTTCATTCGGGGGCAGGGGACCAGTAACTGTGTCTGTCCCTGACCCACCTGCCTCCTTGGTAGCAACTGGCTGGCAAGTGCAGAAATTATTTGGGAGGTGAGATTGATCAAGTGATAAACAGCATAATCAACTGAACCCTTATTTCCCATTGAATCAAACAAATATAATAACATCTGGGGTTAGTATTAGTTTAACATAGAATCAGAAACCCTAAAATCATTATTATTTTTGGCTGGGATTAAAGCAGTCAAGTTGATAGGCATGTGTGTTTATGCCCTCAAAGAAGAAACCACGAGAGCTGGCCAAAAGCTGAGCTGTGATGGGGCTGCACAAGTTTCTCTCAGATTCACAGATAAAGAGATGCTCTGTCAGTAATGAAACAGACCACAAGGAAAAGGCTAACATGTCCTGATGAAAGAGGATTTGGAAATGAAAGGTAATGATTTAAAAGAAAAGTAACAGTAATAATATGGACAAGATTGCCTGTAATGATGCAGGGCATCTGCCCTGCCAATGTTTGCAATTAATTCTGGGAAAAGCATGAAACTACTGTACTGCTAAGTTCTGTAGAAAACAGGGAGTCAGCTAAATACTGACAGGACTATGCAAGGAGACGACCATTATAAGGATGTGATGACTAAAAGAGTCCAGCCAAGTTTGCTTGAGTGAATTGGAGAAATGGCATTCCTCTAAAACTAGCAAATTTAATTCTTAATGCTGGGACTTCACAACAGACTGTAAGCTTCGAAACATGAGGAAAATACACAATGAAGAAACTTGTTCAAGAAAGGAGGAACAAGTGATGTAGCAGAGATCAGCAGCCCTTGAAGAAAACTAGCTGTACATGGACTAAATAACAGAAATCCAGTTCAGAAGAGAAGTCATAAAACATGTATGGCTTTAGAACATACAGTAAAGTTTAAGAGTACTGAGGAAACAGACGAGCTAATAGAAAATGTAGAACTTGGAAAATATGCAAAGATGAAATGCTGTAAAGAGTATGTTTACTGGAAAGAGTATACTTAAGAGTATGTTTGCATAGGGTATGTGGGCTACAAGGCATTTAGGCCCAGTATTCCCACTTTTGGGAAAAAGTTGAAGGGTTGCCATGACAAAAAGAATAAAATAAAATCAGATGGAGCTCAAGAGACAGCAAGACTGACTGATCTTGCCTCATACCCATGCTTTCATGTAATAGTTAGTTCTTCCAGACTTTACTTTTCTAAGAAATCTTGGTAATATGCAGAGTATCTCAGAGTGACTATTGCACAGAGATGTGGGATACTAAGAAACCACTGAAGCTCCAGTAAATCACTGTGAGCCTTAGAAACTTCTCAGCTTATGGCATACCTTAGCACTGTCAGCACCTTACCACTTACAGTGTTTGGTCATCAGCTTTGTTTACTTAAGCAGCATTCTTCCTTTTTAATTGATTTCTTCATTCATCATGAAAGCTTTTGAAATCCTCAGGTGCAGGTACGTCCTTGCACACGCTTCAGTTGTGGACCCGTGTTTTATAATGGTACAATCCACCGTCTTCAGCTGACATGCTTCCAACTTACACTGACATAAATTTGCACCTACATATGTGGCATATTCTCAGTATGTTAACAGTAGAATTGATTGCAAGTTCCAGACTGAAAACAATCAAAACAAAAGGAACACAAAACCAAAGAGCTATTGTGGTTCAAAAAATAGCACTGTGTAGTTTTAGTTCCTGAGCTACAGATTCCTCATCATAAACAGAACTGCAGGGTATAAGATGATGGGTAAGCACAAGGGAAATGTGGTTTAATGTAGGTTGTTGATTTTTTTAAAAATGAAATGGAAAAACGAGACTATGTCACTTCACTGAGCTTTAACATCCTGAAACTGTCTAAATTCTCCCTTTTGTTCTCTTTCACATTTTATCAGTCTTTTATTCTTCAAATCCAGGGAAAGGAGGAGGTGATAGGTCACCCAGCACTAACTAAAAGTCCATACAGATATCTGCCAGTGTGTTAACACATGAAATTTATGTCTCCTTCAGTACTATAATGTCTCTACTTTGCTTCCCTGCAACATGAATAGATATCTCCTGTTCTTGCCTCCAGAAGTGCTAATTTGCACAGTGGGGAACTAGTGAAATGGTTGCAAGGTAAAAGGCATTTGAAAGCTGGCTTTCAAAAAGCCCTTAAATAAATAAAAAAAAGGAGAAAAAAAAAATAAAAGAAGAAATTGTTGGGGGAATAAGGAAATCACAAAGGGAAAGAAACAGGAAAGAAGAAAATGAAGAGGGATATTAGACTTTTTTTTTTTCCCCCTCCTGTCCTTTCTTTAAAAATGTACACAAATGCAATAGTCATGAAACAGAGACAAAGAGCACTGACTAGATATAGATGTACAGAAGGTAAGTACCATTATTGACCATGTCACTGAAGTCCGGAAAAGTGGAAACAATACAGAATATGCCACACCAGATCCCATACAAGTCAAGTCTTCACTGGCCTTTAAGTTACAGAATAAACTTGTGGAGGGACAGAAGTGATGGCAACAAAATTAGAGATAAGAGGCAATGTCAGCAGAACTAAAGCAGGATAGGAAAAAGAGAGAAGATGAGTTTAAAAAAAAAAAAAAGAGAAAGTGGTATGTTATAAAGTGTAAGAACTTCGGAAAAAACTCATAACCAAATAGGAATGGTCTTTAGATCAGTGGTGGTTAAACACTTCAGGAGATGGAGAAAAAACCCACACAGAAGACTACTGTGGAATAATCTGCTATGGGAAGGCTCTTCTCATCCCCAGTCAAACAGATCAGTTTAATACACAAAGTACTGGGCATATATTCCTTTCAAAACATTCTCTTTCTACAGGATTAATGGTTTTCAGATATCTAATTTTCCTATCAGCTACAGAGGTGTTTCAGATGATGTGTAAAATTGAAGCCTGCATAACCTGAAAGTTCATAAATATGTCACTCCAAAACCAGTGTTCCCAGTCTCTGCTTTCCAGCTTTCAGGAGAGAAATACAGTCTGCCTCAACAATATTGCCTCTAAAATGGACTTTAAGAGACACAGTTGTTGCAATAGGGGTATCCCATTAATGTGTATTGCTAAACAGCTTTTGACCTGAAAACAGCTATATGGATATTTTTATTTTCCCAGTTTTAAATGGCATAGGAAAAGTAGAATTAATATTTACTGGAAAATTTCAATTATTTGTACAAACATTTAAGAGTTGATTACACATACAGAATTACTGTATGTGTAATTAGGGAACATATTTACAACTGCACTAACTGCACCACTAACTCCTCATCAGCACCTCACTTCTCTCTGAAATGCATCGTTATATTCAAAACATAAAGACCATGAAACTAAGGCACAGAGCAGCTATGTGACTTTCCTATGAACAGGCAGGAAGTCAATAGCCAGATGTAGCAGTAAAACTTGGCATACACCAAGCCTCTGCATAGAGAAGGCTATTATGAGGGTAACGTGAGAGAGGCAAATTTGGTGTTACATGTCAGGAAGCAAGATTTGCAAGAGAAGTATGCCAACATACGCTGGGTTATGAGATAACTGAAACGTGTTATTATTTTGACCAGCTCAGCACTGCCTCTTGTCCCTGAAATATGCCTTACGTTTAACTGCAGCTGCACTCTACTCAAGAAGAACCTCCAGTAGCTTTCTCCAGTGTCCATCAGGTTCAGGGCTTGGACTTCTTTTCTAACTCCTGTAGCTATGTCTTCCACGTCTTCATCACTGATGGCAGATCCAGAACAGATCTGGAACCTCTCCTGCAAAAAGACAGAGAGGTAGTTAGGAGAAGCCTTACACAACACATTCTGAGAAATAATCTTCTACATAGTATTTAGCACAACAGTTTCCTCCTGTTCCTCACACCTTTTCACCTAAAAAGAACAATTCCTTTTTTTTTTTTTTTTTTAAGGGAGAGGAAACAACATTGTTTTAAAAAGACAGAAATATTTACCCTGATAGGAAGTTCACTTATAGATTATGTATCCCTCAGAACAGTAGTTCCTTTTTTTATAGGCTGTTAGAAAATTTTTTTCCAGTCTGGTTGCAAAAAATAATAATAAAAAAACTTTTAAGATGCTCTCCAACTGTACAGTATAGTATTATTGCCATTTTTCTTCCACCCTATCTCCAGATCCCCACGTTCAGAATCCAGATTCTCTAATTTTCAAAACATTGGTGAAACTGCATTGCTGTCTGTTACACTTGTGCAGTCACAAAGACATTGCTTGAAGTCAGTGAAATCATATCAAAGCAAACATGGCATTAAGTTAAATAGAGATTCCCATCTTCTCTCAAATCAATGCACTTATGCACGATAAGCCTTAGCAATTTGTCTTCTCAGTCGGCAATGCTTTCTTAAGCAAGTTAGACTCAATACTCAAGTTGGATGGGTTGACTTGGCCTCTCTAAAATCTCCCCCTACAAACACCTGAAAAAGAAATAATCTCTTTAAAGTTCAATGAAACCACAGATCATTTGTCATTGAAAAAGATCTTTCAAGAAATGTGTTGGTCTAATCACCTGATGCCAAATCATTAATCAGCGCAAGAAAGCATTCATCTGAAACCTGGGCATCTGTCAGCAAAAACACTGTGGGCATGTTCTTGGCACCAGTCTTGATGTACAAACTGGCAAGATCTACCTGTAAGGAAAAGAGAAAATCACTCATACTCTGTTAAAACATTGATATAGAAAAAGCGTGAAACGTATGTTAGTGGATAACAACGCATTGTTGACTTGTCCTTACATTTTTTAGTTTATTTACATATTGCTAATTTGCTGCATAACAGCAGTTTGCCTCTTTTTACCATATCAAACACTGAGGTTTTGACATGACCTAGTGGTAAATATCAAAATGGACTACTAATCCAGGAAATCCTCCCATGAATGCAATAAAAAAAAGGATATTGCAGCCATGAAAGCCCCCATCAAGAGCAGCCATAAGCATACCAATAACATCTGGGAACTGAACTGAAGAGTTAGATCCATTTTAAACTGTTACTTCTGCAAGACTTTTTTTTACTTTTGCTGTCACACATGGGTAGCCCAGAGAGGCACATGGCATGGGACCGTTGCGCAAGCAGTGGTACAAACATGGAATGCTTTTTTGACAGGGGGTTCCAGGGAAAAAAAAAAAAAACCACAACAAACAAAAACAACCAACAAAAAAAAACCCAAAACACAAAACCAACCCACATCAGTTACATTTGAGTGTGGTCACATTTGAAATACAAAATTGGGCCAATGCTGGCTGATATGAACAACTTGCCACACAACCTAGCAGAAGCAAATCCTCAGACTTGTTAACAGAGGCTTAAGAAGCTTCCCCCCTTGGAAACAGCATCGGGCAAGTGACCACTTGAGCCCACATCTTACAGGGCACCTCATTTGCCCAGAGAAGGAGTGCACAAGAAGTTAGACACCATCTAAGACACTGAAGAACACACAGCACTTTTCGAAAAGAGAGCAGCATGTACATCCCTCTGAAAACTGATGCCTCGGGCTGCACGCACTGTGGTGGTTTGACCACGGCCCAAGGCTAACAGAAATGCTTTTTGGGGACCACCATCCACCAAATTTGGCTGTAATCAGATCCTCATTTAGCCATGTCTCAGATTCAGAAGCATCACTTGTTGTCTGCATGGAGCATAGAGGAAGAAAATGTTCCCTCCTTCCCAATTTGCTCACATAAACATGGCTGAGCCTTACAAGATCCTGAGGTCTGTAAGCCCAATCGAGCACCTCACCCAACTACATTCCTTACCTTTGCATATAACTAGTTTAAGCAATTAAATGATTCACATGCAACAAGGGCAAAATTTTGCCCTCCATTCACCAACATCAATTTTATACCACTAAATCAATACATGTGCAATGGCATGCAAAAATTTGTAACAAACTGCTGACTTTAAATACCAGAACTCCAACCACATCTTTGTAGTGTGTGAAGTAGCTGCCTTGGAAAAAGTGGAGAAACTACCAAAATTCAGTGAAGCACATAAACAGACACTATAATATCTTTTGACCATCCATTTTTCAGAGATAAAGAAAACAAGAGGTACAGCTGGAAACCACAGAGGTTGTTACTGTAAATTATACTGTTTCACCAGTGATTTTATCAAGCCTGTGCAACAACAGAACAACATATTCTTGAAGTAGTGAACTCAGACTCAAATAATATCTACTAGTTTACCCTCAGATCCTGGATCATGTAGTCTTTATTCAGCATGATTTGGAAAACCTCCAGGAGCAGATGTATGCTGCCAGCCTTGACAAGTTTTGTTTAGCACTGCAACCCACTCCAATCAGAAATGCTTAACCCCTAGGGGCTTCTAGGATACAACTGATCCAGCACCTGATGACAAAAAAGCCCAATAATATAATATAGACTTCAACAATATCATTAGCCAAGTTTCTCAATTTCTTTTTCTTGTACGAATCTTGCTTTTTTTCCTCCTTCTTTTTTTTTGCCTTTTTTTGTGGTAATGAGCTCCTGACACCTAAAGGTGCATTATCTTCACATCAGCATTTTGTTTGTTTCCAGTATTTGAGCAAGCAGAGAGAAAAAGCTGTTTTCCTTTGTCAAATATTGAAGGTCTGCACTGACCTCTACAACGACCAGAGCTGTCTGGTTGCTCATTCTTTACGTTGAGCTACTCCAAAGCATCATTCCAAGATCTTGATGGGTCCTGACTGGACTCAGAATAAAGACCTCGTTAACTTGAGGGGAGATTGACTGGGCCCTAGGAGCACATGAGAATTTCACATCTGACAGTTTCCACCACAAAGGCTGAAGGATGATGAATCACTTCATGAAAAACATACATCAAACTTTAATTTACTCTGGGAATATCTAGCCCAGACTACTTAAATCATGCTTTTATTTGCTGATTATGGAATACTATAGGATGAATGGACCCAGATGAGAATCTGGCCCAAAATCAGACAAAATTTAGTTGCTAGAATTTTAAAATGTAAGTATTGAGGTAATTCTCCCAAAAAACCTATGTTTAAGACATTAAAATAAATATCTTGCAATTGATAATTTAATCATTTATATAAGTATCTAAAAATTATTTTCAAAATTTCATTTTTTAAAATCACATGCAGATGCTATGGGATTACAGCCTAGTATCAGCAGACCAGAGCTTAGAGACAGCACGTTGGATCTTTTGCTTAATTTTAATTCCACATATCAATGAAAAAAACCCAAAAAGCAATCCCCTCATTCTCTTTATGTCTCATGCCACTGAAAAAACATTGATGACAACCTTCTTAAACAAAGGGATAACGTGTCTAATCTGGTTGCATCTAATAAAGAGGTAGAAACCTGTTCAGCCAAAACATTACTGGAAGCCAATTGTCTTTGACCTCACTGTAGAGCTTTGTCAGCCTTATTCATGATTTCACAATAGATGCATAAAAAAAATTCCCATAAAAGGTGTGGAAAAAAATTAACAGGATTTAGTTTCACATACACTTTTCTGGGACTGCCAAATTGTAAGGCTAAGATACTCTGCCACTTTGTTTGCCAAACTGGGATACTACTCTCGGTCACTAGACTTCAGAGAGAAGACAATGGCTTACCAACATTTTCAAGCAAAACTATCGATACCTGAGAAGGCTTCTGTCTGCAGTTCTGATGATTATCACATCAACCTTTAAATCAGCAAAACAAAATCTACAGTCCCTATGAAAGATCCATATGATTATCTTTGTAATTTAAGCTCTTTTTTAATCCTCTTGGAGAAACTTCTACAATAGACTGCTTTGTCAAGAGTGCCTTCTCTTATATAGCTCCTGCCTGAATATGTGCAAAGTGAAAAATGATGACACTGAAATCCTAGCCCAACTCAATGAGAAGAAAAGGTTCCCTGTTAAATGACTTGACACTGCAAACAATAGAAACCGCTTTAACAAAACTAAGCTCTGCCAGCATGGGCCTCTGTCTCTTTCTGGAAATCACTGATATTATACATGACCAGAATGACTGTATATGTTGAAGAAAGATCACAAATAATGACAAGGAGCAACAATGAAGTCTGTGCCTCACTTATTCAGCAAAATCTTCACTTCATCTTCTGAAAACCAGCTGGTTTTCTTCCGTGCAGGAAAACAAAGCAAATGCTGTTACTCAGATTTCAGAAACAGAAACTGAGATTTTGGGCCACGATGGATACTAAGATATTGCCTGACATGAGAAAAACAAATTACATTAAATTGAGATAAGATAAGAATATGTATGAAAAAAAATAATCTGTGGATAAATAAAATAAAACAAAACAAATCTATGATGACACTTATAAGTCTGGGCTGGTTTAGATTTAAAAAAAAGTACAAGGCTAGGCAGCAAGGTAACTTCAAGCCTGCCATGCAGTAGCATAATTTAGTATATGCTTAAGGTATTACTTGTCTTTGTTTTGAATTAATCTAATTTTGAAACCATTTTCCCTTTCTTGGAAACAAAAGATAAATATTACTTGTCTTATAAAGGCCTGTTACATCATTAACTAATCAAAACATAAGGCAGGCTATCTACAGCATTATAGGTTTATCTTTTCAACATCAGAGAACAAGCGGTGTTAATTTCCGTGCAGCGCAAAAAAGGTCAAATCTCTGTTTAAACAAACAAAATGGAGGTTAGCGGTAACACTGAGCCACTATCTACTCTTCTATAATGGCAATAAAGTATGTTTAGCAGGACTATGGCTGTAGAGTGCCCTTGCATAAGCCTTCCATTAAAAGCGTTAGGAGTCTGCACTGCAACAACCTCTGAACAGTGAAAAGCAACAACTTCATGCAAACATTGGTAGCATCATGATGAATTACTTGCTCCTTTTATAGACACTCCAAGTGTCCTCAAATAAGACTAGGTTCACAGAAGCATACATTTCATTGTAGCTTTCCAGGAACTCCTCAAGTATATTCCTCAGTGGTTCCCACCCTTGCACTGGCTTGTAGCAAGGGTTCACTCTGCTGTTTGCAAAATTGCAATAGATGAGCGGGGATTACAGCAACACTTGGTCTTCCATGTTCTACCACATACTGAGAGAGAAAAATAATAGTTAAAAAACGCCTCACAGTACATGAAAAATGTTTTAATGAAAAAAGTCAGTTAGTGCAGTGATTGACGTACCCATGCACTATGCACTGAAAGACTGAAAGTAGGTGCAAGTATGGGCTTAAAGCATTTGCACAGTACATCCAAACAGACAGGTTCCAAACCGCTAGTAAAGCTGTCTGTATATTTAATTGTTCATGTATAAACTACTTAACATTAAGGAACAATAAATCTCAATAAGAAAAAAAACAAAACAGCAAAGATCATTATAGAGTATGAGGTAGCCTGCTTAAAAGATCACTCCTCTTTTTTGCAGCATCATCCAATAGATACTGTTTCTGGTTCTCCAGACAACAGAGCTCCAGGTGAATCAAAAGGAGACCACTTAAAAAAAAACAAAAAAACCCAAAAAAACCCCAAAAAAACCAAACAAAAAAGAACAAAAAAAAAACCAAAAAAAAACAAACAAAAAAGAACATACTTAAAAACATTGAGGCTTTCAGTAGCTGGCAATTTGAGTTCTGATTGCCCAAATCTGAAGATAGTCTTGTTTCTTTAGAAGCTAGCACACAACTGAACTAGGCCAAACAGGTAGCATCTTTAAAAAAAAAAAAACAACACAAAACCACACTGTAAAAGGAAAACTCATAAGTAATGCAACTATTCCCTACTTAAATCAAAAAATCCTTCACAGAACTTCATAGTATAATGTGTTCTCTTTCTTTCCATGCGTTTGCAACAAATTTTACTCTATTTTAGAATTCTCAGATGGTTATGTTTAAAATTCCTGAATAGCAGAGTCAACTTTCTCCTAATTTGATTTATTTTGTAAAATGGAGACTTTTAATTTTTGGTTTGGTTTTGTTTCAAAATAAACAACTAAAAACAACTCAAAAGAAAGAAGCATCAACAGTTTTAAGCAGCAGGGACTTTTAAGATGTGAAGTTTGAAATCTTTGTGAAAGAACAAAAAGACTCGTGGCTAGAATAGCATAGAGCTTTGGGAAGAAAACAGAAAGGCATTAAGACATTAGCTTTGCATGTCACTGAATTAGACTGGATTGATTTCTCTGAGCTAGAGATGCTTCAGATCTGAGCATTTTCTTCCTTGTTCCTCAACAAGATATTCAGCTGACACCTGGTATCATTCCTTCACAAGACAAAGTATGACCTAGTGATAAAGCCTACACAATTCAACTGACTCCACATTAAAAGATGCAAGAACAGTACAGACATTATTTCGTGACCTTGGTCACAATTACAGTCAGATCACAGCGTACACACCAGTGAAAAGAAGAACTTTCTACGAAACAAAAGATTTAAGGGTTTGGGTAAAGTCCTTAAACATATGGTGAAGAAGCAGAGAACTGAGTATATACATTCAGCCTTCTAACACCACTAAGTATGGCTGGTTTGGTGTGTGGACTGCCTGCCTATCCGTCTGCACACCTCCTTTCAACAATACAGACAGATAGCTATGTGTATTTAACTTTTTTATCTAAATGTCTGATTACTTCTCTTCTTTACTCACCAGATCATTCACAGTGTCTTCTTTGTGCATCACATTTTCTTCATGTCACATAAAAGCGGTATGCTTGTATATGAACAAAAATCTAATATGCATTTATAATAAGAATAAAGTATTTACACAAGATATAGATCCTCCTGGAACAGAATGAAATCAAATGCTCATCAGTTGATTTTAAACTGAAAACTTTCTCTTTCCACAAATTCTGGTGAAGGGATACTAATACATTTTAACTGCCAAAAAAATTAAATTGTCCTTTAGAAAGCAAGAAGGAAATTACTTAATTGCCCAAATCAACTTAATTATCCTTCAGTGGTCATTTTCTGTGGTTTTCTTCTCACGGCAGAGAAAGAGCATTCATTTGAACCAATATCATAAAGTTTCTGTGGATTTTGTCTGTTGTCTTTACAGGGTGATGAAAAGATAGAGAGTGGTATAAGCTAACCATCTGGCAAGCTGCAGTTTAGGGAATCAATTTCTGTATCTCAGACATCCCTGTTCTCTTCAGGTCAATCAATGGGGTCAACATCCAGCAGCTCTATCAGGAGCAGCTGAAGGATATTTTCCTTCCAAGACTCTCTATAGCCCCCTTCATTTTCTGCTTCTCTGTTCTAATACTGTTTATAACCTCTGGGGAGATTATGCTTTTCTGTTTAAGCAATTCACCGTGAAGCTTTCTGTTTCTATGTGGTTTAGGGATCCCATCATGGACTACAACACAAAAATTATAGCATAACTTTAAGTGAGAAGTAAATGCTCACCAGTGTCCATAATCTATATGCTGCCAAATCAATGCACGAGGTTGATATCTATCCACTTCAGGCATATTCAAATCATCAATAAAATATATACATTTCTTATTTCCTACTGGACCATAGTTATGACCAGCTTTTTTCTCCACCTTTTTTTCAAGCATCTCTGAAATGTAACACAACATACCTAAAAATTATTACCATACTAAGCAATACGGAAACTAAACAAAAAGAAGAATTCAAAATCAGGCTGGCTAAAACTTATGAACATTTCACCACCTACAGAGGGTTTTTGAACTACTGAAGTCCTTAGTAATCAGTAAAACTTATGGAGTTGTCTTTGAAAAAACATCACACTAGGATTTGGAATTCAAGAAGGGTCTTGTTGATTCGGTTGGTTGACTACTTCACAGCTTTTGAAAAATCTCATGACATATCTATCTGCATCCTTTGGAACTGAAACGCTTTGAGTGTGAAATCCCCAGGTAGCCTGACACTCAGTAAGTTTATCAGTGAAGTAGATTATTTTCTCCTTCTCCTGGGAAGGATTAAACAAGAACTTTACCATATGTAAAGTGTAAAAATATGAAAGATAAATATAATTTAATCAGGACACTAGTTTGGCATCTATATACTAAAGAATATTAATATTAATATACTAAAGAATATTAAGCTGATTGTATTAAATTTCAGCCTATTCCCCCAAATGAGATGCTTACATGATGCTGAATGCAGACCATCAGATAACAAAACTACTACAACTGTGAACAAATTGATTCAAATACCCTTACATATTCATCAGAACCGTAAAATCTTGAGACATAAATTTTGAGTTTATATAATTTTTATCCTACCGCACTGCTTCCCTTAGAGGTGTAAGGGAAAGAATAACTACAGAAAGCTGCCAAGTCATCTTGAAAATACAGAAGAAAACCACTTGTATTAAGCATTATTAAAATACTGAACTTTGGTACGATGTGATCCTCAACTTTTGCCACTTGGTGAAGTATTCCACAGATTCACAAGAAAGGATTCATTGTCCATGGAAGTTTGATTTCTAATTGCACCATTCTATTTTGTGCGAGTAAATAAGAACCTGCAGAAATCATTAGGAATTTATTAAAGCAGGACTGGAAACTAACAATCAATTCCCTTCCTTCCTAAGTCATATAGTTTTGTTGTCTAAATGATGACATAAATGTTTTGCACAAAACAAAACCATAATAATAGGTGGACTTCAAGGAAAACATTTCAGCATGTCCCAGTGACTGGGATGAACATCTTTGGTGAGGAGCCTAATTTTAAAAGCTTTCTCTGCCTCATTCAGAGCAGGGATTTGAGCCAAAAGGTGGTTATAAAACATTTAGGGAAGATGGTGGTTACAACCTTTACAGCACAGGAGAGAATTTAATTCTGATTTTATACGCAACAAGATTTCTCACTCAATACTGCTGGACAAGAGGAAAAAAATTTCTCAACAAAATTTTTTTTTTGTCCAGTCAATAGTGTCATGAATTTGAGATACACCTGCTATTGGTTGTGAGATGACCAAGCCCACATTTTTTAAGATTTTAGTATTTGTCAGAAAGAAAGGAGGGTGAGGAAGAAAAAAAAAAAAACTAAAAGTATTATCAGTTCCATGTATAAGAAGTAGAATAGGAAAAAAATGCAGACTATAGACTTCTTTCTTTTTCCCATTGTATTAGGCTGCATGTTAACATTTATTTATCTAACCCAAAAGAAGTGAAATGTGAGCATATGGTTTTGAACTTGTATTGTTTTTTTAAAAACTGGGCAATATGTTCATGAGAGCTTGTAGGAAACAGAAACTGCACTTGCAGTGGGACAGCTGAATGCTGTATGTCACGGCACTACCGCGGTTCTCACTTGCGGCAGACTTTTAGGTGTCTTAGGAAAGCAGTACAAACAAATATATCACTGCAAGCAGTTTCCATCAGGACAAAAGGAATATCGTGCTGTCATCTTAGATTATTCAAACAGTGAAACAAATCATCTACAAACCTCAACAGTGATTTTGTCTGGCCAATTCAAGAAAGGTAACAAATGCTCCCAAGGATATTTCTGTCCAGATGCAGACAGCTAAAAGGATGGTTACTGGCTGGAGAAGAAAAGTAAGCAGATAAAAAGTGAAGATGTGCTGGAAGACAAGACAGAAATGTAGAACCTTAACATATTTGCAACTGGATGATCATAAATTTGGGGGAGGAAAAAGAAAAGCTGTAACTGCACTTATCCTGCTTTTCTACCACAAAACGGAAAAAACTTTTTGCAGAAACTATGTGCACGTGAAAGGTTTAAAGTATCGTAATTATCTTAAAAACTTAAGTAAAAGAATATTTTCTTCTTCTTTTAGCTAGCTTCATATATACCTGTACTTTTAAACCCAAAATTAGGAATACTCCTTCTTGATTCTTCACCTTATCTAAATTTTCAATAAATGTCCACGATTATAATCAATTACTCTTATTTAAAAAATACTGCATTATTACAATACAATAAAAAATATATTTTACTAAGTTCTATTGTACATAAATGTTTATGCAGATTTCTTCTCTGTGGCACTGTTCCAGACTTGAGTACTATTGAAGACCCCAAGCTTAATGTACCAATATTAGTTTGTATCAGAACCTGCCTCCATCAAGTAACATTTTGAAATTTTCTGCTGTTCTACAGGCAGAGTGGGTGAGTCATATGCCTTGGGGGAACGCTAAATAAAACCCAACGCTACATGCTAATCTCACCCACTCTAGCAGATACCTCAAAAAACAGTTATGTGGATACAGATAAGATGGGAGCTGACAGAAAATACTGCAGATTAAAAATGATATGATCTGTAAGAAAAATCTTTTACCTCTGAACTACAGAAAGAACATGGCAATGTAGTGAATAACGGTACTTAAACAAGTTCAGCTCTTAAGCTCTTCTTTTTGAACTAAGATTTAATTTAAATTGCTCATTTATGTAATTTGATGTGAATGCCTCTTTCCATTAAAAAAAAAAATCCAACAGTTTGATTGTTCCAAACAATTGCTTGGAGCGGTAGCCTGAAACACATGAAGGCATTTCAATGTATCACTTCAATGTATTTTATAGGAAGCAGCATTGGTACACACAAGTACAAAAATAACATAAGGCAGTCATTCCAAGCTATACATGGCAGTACAAAATCATTCCGTCACAGATCTCCAATAAAAATGTTGTAAACACAATCGAAAACTAACACAATATATTTGTTTCTGAATTGTCACGCAGCTCTTCACCCACTGTGATTAGTGGAGGGACTTGTTAGCAGAGCATTTAAGAAGAGGGATTTGGCTGAAGAGCAGCAGACAGAAGGAAGACCTGCAGACAACCAGAGGAGCCCACTTATTCATTCATCTCTTAATATTTCTCAGAGTGGTGGATGTTTTACAACACTGAAAGTCTGAAGGAATACTAACATTTCACAGCATATCCTTAAAGGTTCATAAACTCAAATTTTATGCCACCGTACAGTTGGTGGGAGTGATACACTTGCAGAGAAACCCCCTGTGACGAGGACTTCACCTATTTGGTTTATTTAAGAAGTTTCCTGCAAGAAGAATACAAAACCTTTGCTGCCTAGGAGCTCCTTCCATCAGCTTCTGCTTGCAATTGAATGTGTTACACTTTTGTGCTCTACTGCCTCGGTCGTGGTTGCTGCTGAAATGGCAATCATTAGTGAAAAAAATCCCTCTCTGACCACAGGAATACCTGACAACTTTTTAAGGTTGATTCCCCATTAAAGGAGCTATGACAGCTCACAACAGCTCATGATCTCACTCTGACACACCACAGATTTCTCCTGATCTCCATTCATTTTGATGGGCAAAAAGGTGATTAAGTTCTGTTAATGCAGGATTCTATGTTAACATGAACTTGGAAACACTTCAAAGAATAAACTAAGGCACTAAGTAAACTGAAAGTGGTATTTGCTTATCTGACCTAAATACAGAAGAAATCAACATGAGACAGGAAAGAAAAAAAAACAGGGTAAAAACTTATTCAATGGAGATTTGTGGATTTATACTTATTTTTTTTTAAGCCTAGTGACAATTTGATTCATTAGCAGCAATGTAGATTGGCTAGAAAACTAAAAACTTGATCACACAAGTACTTAAATTAAGCATCAAGCAAACTTAAATGCTTCTAAAGATTTTATCTGAAGACTTCTTAAATTTTAGAAAGTTTTTAAAAGTGAAAAGTTGTTTTCTGTATCTTCTCCCAGACATAAGAGAGGACAAGTCAGTGTATTAACTTCTTTCTCTAGTGCTTTTTACAGCTGTGAAAAGCTGTACAGTGAATAGGGCATGTCATTTTTTCTGTATAGTTGTATCAGTTCAAGTTACTGTAAGGATAAAAAACCAGAAGGTAAAGAATGCATAGCCACTGACAGCTGGGCTCTCCCTTGACTGTGTTGTTCACGAAAAGCAGAAGAGACACAGAGCTTTTTATAAGCCTATTTTACTTCAACTGTCTGACTCCTTTTGTTCCAAAACCTACCACCAGTGTAACATTTTCAGCCAATGTACAACCTCCTCCACTTGTGTGTTATATTAACATTTCATTTGCTCTGCATCCATCTCGCCTGTGAAGACTCCAAACTTCTCTACACAGGATCCTTAAGGATTGTATGGTGCCTAGCAAAAGCAAACCCAACTCCTGACTGTTCTTTTGGGTACGTCTACAGGCACAATGCAGAGACACCCAGGCTAGCCAAAGCTGGCTCAAGGCTTCTTGTTAAGCTAAGTAAAGCTAAAAATTCTCTTGTGCACAAGCACAGAGCAGCTTGTGGGAGCAGTGTCGGTTTGCCCCAAACAGTTTCATCCTTCTCTTTTCCTCTTGTCTGGATCAATTTCTCTAAGTTTTCCACTGTGCAAAGAGATGAGGTTGCCAAGACCCAGACAACGGCAGTAGCCAACATCTGTAATAAGATCATAATAGATGAGTAATATTTTTCACCTTTGATGCCGAGGGAAGATATGTTTCTTGCAGTTATATGGAACTTACTCTGGAGCACTGCTGATGTTGTGTAGCAGTTGAGAGGGATGTTAGCCAGGAGGTAGTCTTCAGAGAGAGCAGCAAGCCCATTGTGTACAAACACTGTTTTTCCTACTCTGGCATTTCCAACAAGGTTGACTAGTTTGCCTTTTGCTAAGAGTAAATCAATAAAATATTTGAGACGTGCAGTCTCAGATGTGTGAACAAAGATTGCCTGAAATTGAAAAGGAAAAAAAAACCCACACACTTGCACAACACAGTTTAGTTTTAAAAGCAAACAGTAATTTCTGTCTCTCTCTCTCTGGCTAGGACTGAATTCTAAAAAGCAATGAAACAGGATACACTGTTCTCTCGTTCTCAAACATAATTACTAGAACAAAACGTTCTACTGAATAACTTTTTACACAGCATTTCTACTTGAAAATTTGTATTCAGTTTCTTCTAGTAGGAAGATTTTGAAATCAGGTTGTAGCTGAATGTGTTGGTTCTGTCTCAACCTTTACAGAATGCCAGTCTCCTAAAAACTGCTAGAGAAACAAAGGCTGGTGCAACAGGTAGTTGGTTTAATTTTTCAATTAGTATTTCCATTTACTTTTCGGCCTGGCTTTCAGCGTACCTAAAACTATTTGGGCAAATAGTTGGCAATACATTGGGTGCTTGCAGTAAGTAAAGCTAAAGCCTTCATTGCCTGATACAGCTTTCTTTTCCAAGCTCTGTATTTTCTTACCAAATATTAATCCTCAAAGAGCTTGTTACAGGATAGTTGACAATGGGTAATGTCTTTTGATCATCAGCTCCATGTTTCTATGCTCACAAACTTCTGATCTCCCCAGGAAAATTCCTACTCATCTAAGCATTTAAAAGGAAAAAGACCTACAAGTTAATGCAATCAAAACATGATGAAGCATTTGAGAATATTTTATGTGAAACACAATGAAAAAAGTGCAAAACCAAGCAAACCCCCAAACCGAGGCAATTACAACTAATAGCTAATGCTTTCTATTTCTCCACTGACAGGTATATATCATACCTTCTTAATTTCTATTCCTCAAATATCATTCTTTTTAAGTTGATCAAGAGCATAACAGAAAGGTGATAAAGCAATTTGCTTCCTCTAGACCTCATATGCTTTTGTTAGTATGAAGGGAATTTAGCTGGCAAAAGAATACCTGTACATAAAGCTGGCGATAGAAAAACGTTAAGGCTTCAGTTTGTGGTGCATGGCTGCTGTGGGCATTATTTTCAATGACTAAATGGACTTGGAGCCTAAATTCCTCCTACTGTGGAAAAAAGGTATAAGCCACAAACAAACTGAATGTGGTACGTCTTCAGGAGTGTTTTAATAATAGAAAAATCAATAAAAGCATCACTTTATCATTAATCTTCAACAGTCAACTAAAGGCACGTAGCCGAGATTTATCCAAACACATCTAGAGAGTGTTACTTCCGGGACATCCGAGATGATGGCAGAAATTGTGACGAGATGATTTTGTTTCCTAAAACTTCTAAAATCAGTATAAATTTACATAGCTGTGAGAGCACAGAGATGACTTGCTTCAGACAAGACCTTCCTGAGTTTGTCCATAGAAAAGCAAGTCTTTTTGAAGGATACGAAAACAGATGTTAATATGACTGAAAATATCTTCCCAGTCTCTTAATGCAACAATGTGTTGCTTCTGATTCTTCAACTTACTCAAGGTGCTCCTTTACCTATGGATGATGCACATATAAATTTGTTCCTTCACAAGGGCTTCACCTAATTTAAACAGCAGTAAAGTCAACTGTAATTTTTAGTTTTTAATAGGCAAGTATGACTAGATATTTCTTAAGAAATCAAGGTCTATCTAAGCAAAAAACTGACAAGTAATTGTAGAGTTTTAGAACTTTCTTCTCCAAACCTTATGTAGCATCACAACAACAACAACAAAAAATCTCACTAAGCGGAATACGTTATAATGCCTTGCTTATATCTACATTTCTCAGTATAAATACAACAGGTGAGATTAAACATACATCAGTCCATCAGTTAACTAAATGCTTTAATTCTGGTAGCATGACCATCATATTATTTTTTGTTGCTTGCTGGGGACTTCAGCATAGATAAAGTACAACCAGTAACACTTCCCTAAGTAAACACAGCTTCTCTATGCATGGTAAATGACTCTGCACACAGTCTTACACTGTAGGCAGTCATCTCCCTCTGGTCAAGTTAGCTCATTTACAGGTGAAATCTGATAGCTAAACTACACAGTAGTACAGACCAACAAATCATATGCATGGGCCACTGCTCTACACTCTCTATCACTATTAGGGAGTAGAAACTTGCATATAAATATATACACACACATATGTATTTATATCTGTTTAAATACGTAGGCAAGTGTGTACATACAGTATATCTTTTTTTCAAGCACTGTGATATACTGTGGTCATTTTTATTGACTTACCTGATCTTTAGAGAGCACCCCACCAAACATCCATATACAAGCAAAGACAACATACATCTCATAGAGCTGTCTGAGGAATCCATTGCCACATTTTCAGCGGTCAGCAAACAATCCAGCAGAGAACATAGTGTCTGCAATAAATACATACATGAAGAGAGTGACCTGTGAATCTTACTCCTACTAAGGTGACAGAGACCTCAAGAGGGTGTGTAAATTTACATAGTGAGACTGCAACTCCTTGTTGTGCTTCCTTACCGTCTAGCAGCTCCTTTCAGAGGTCAGAGGCATGAAGAGTTCTTCTGATAAAATGTACCAAAATACCTTCATTCTACACTGCTAAGGCAAGGTGTATGAAGAAGATGACGTGCAATTCATGCATGTACGTTACAGCAAATTCTTAACATTCATACTCAATAATTAGTTTTCTCCTCTCATATTGACTTATTTAGAAGCAGGCAAACACTCAGAAGAGTTTAGAATGACAAGGCATATTAAGTAAATTCAAAATGTCAACAGAGCTCAGCTCCATTCTTTAATAATGTTTAATAACGTAGAGCCTCATTATCAGAGTATAAGAGTAACTAACTCTAATTAATTTAGTGAACATTTAATTAGAGAGAGGCAGAATGCTTGTATAGAGAGATGAAATAGCTAGCCCTAAGTTACCCAAGACATTACTAACAGAAGCAACACAAGAATCGAGAAGTCAGAATTATGTGCAGTGCCATAAACACACTACATTTCTTCTTGTTACAGTGGACTGCTGCGACACAAAACCTCAGAATTCCTGTAGGTATCCAAAATAACGGTCCAGGTTCGATATACTTCGAAAATCTCTCAATTTCATCTCACGTATGTTTCAGATACACAGTGATTTTAAGCATTTTTACTCCAGCACAGGACCACATGTTCAGTGGATGTTTCAGAAATACTGTTTCTTAAAATATAAATAGACTTAATCCTAATGCATACTCGAATCATACTATTCTCAGGAATAGGAGTAACAGTTTTAAATCTTGTTCTGAGTTGCTCTAAGTAAGGAGGCACATATTTATCAAAGAGAACAGTCAAGTTAGCCTTTTCGGATTGGTATCTCCTTGTTTCTATCCAGCTGGCAACTTACCTGCAAAACAAGTTGGAAAGCAACTAGTCTTTTTATCAGAGAGAAGTCGAAAAAAATACAAAATTTCTTCCCTCTAGCTTTGAAATGCAAACTTTTGTTGACTTTTAAGAACTGCTTGTGACTGCTTTTAATGCAATGCACAAATACTACTGCACTGGCTGCAAGTCAGACATAAGGGCCATCAGTCTTACAACATTTTTATTTGTTCATGCAAAGGTCATCATGTTGCAGCATTTCTAAGAGCTATTATGACAGCTAAGCACACTGGCATATGCCTACACTACTTTTTATTGACTGCATCCTTTATTCTAGGGAGGGCAGGGAGAAAGGACCTAGATGATAGTTCCCTCCCGCTTTCAGAGGACTGCACCACCAAAAAGCAGGTGGAAGCAAGAATTCTCTATTTGTTCTACGTTGTTCGAGAACAGACTATTTAAAATACCAGTGTGTAAGCTGTACGCAAGACTGAGGATTATGCGACATCCAAGTTCAACATAACTTGCATTGCAAATATCTAGAGTAGTGTATATATAAACTAGTATGGCTGAAAAGTCTGGCTATATGTAACTGAAGACAAGAAAATAACCCTTCACATCTGCTAGCTCCTATCACAACCAAGTCTAGGATTCCTTATCATTATGTTAACGATAGCACATGCTTCAGGTTAGCAGCCGCTTGCCTGTCTATATTCCAAAGGATCAGGCAATTTTGTCCCCTGCTTGTGTTCACACAGTATTAGTCAAACAAAGTCTAAACCAATTATTTACTCATTCACAGCTATTCTATTTGGACAGTTGGTTGCCTACTGTTTCCATCTCTACAATCCTCTGTTTGCTGTGAGAAATCACATTGCCTCTCCATGTCCTCACCAGTCCTCTGATCCTCATCACCCTAGGTGGGCAGCTTGTACAGACTCCTGCTGTTTAATTGAATTCTTCCACTGACAAGATTTCTCTGGGAAATATGTGCACTGAAGGATGCTTGTCCCAATGGCATAGAACTCTAACACAGACAGTTAGAACTGACTTAAATGTTGGTTACATATTGGAACGCTGCAAAATTGAATTTTGACATGAAACAGCAGTAACACTGCTTGAAAATAAAAACACCAACTGACAAACATTAAAAAGATTCACTTACTAAAATTTGTAAGAACTGTTTTGGAGAAGCTCAACAAATGCAAAAGGAAAAAGATCACATTGGACTGCTTCAAGTTAATCAAGGCATTCTGCCTCGACCAACTAAATTCCCTTTTATACATGAAAACCCATATTCTTTAGAAAACATCGTTCTCACAATTATACTTGCATAAAGCATAGATATAAGACAAATTAAAAGAGCAGTAGCGTAATCCAAAGGAGTAAGAGAAACAAAAAGCCAAGCTGGTGTAAATCAGTTTCCTTAACAGTATCAAAGATAGTGAGAGTTATTAAAAAGCTGTCAGAGAACAGTAGTCAAGTTATTCACTACTTGCTACTGCCAAATTTGCAATACAAAAAGCAGTCATTCAGTTCACTACTTGTATTGGGTTTACGTGGCAAGGTTTTGGTAGCAGAGTAGGGGGCTACAGGGGTGGCTTCTGTCAGAAGCTGTCAGAAGCTTCCCCCACGTCTGATGGGGCCAACGCCAGCTGGGTCCAAGATGGACCCACTGCTGACCAAGGCCAAGTCCATCAGCGACAGTGGTAGCACCTCTGGGATAACAGAGTTAAGAAGGAGGAAAAAAACCTGCTGCACAACAGTAGCCGAGAGAGAG
>NW_009619075.1:0-40607 GCF_000690535.1 Cariama cristata | reverse complement strand
GGCCGGGGTGTTGACCCCGCGGGGGACCGAGGCTGGAGCCGTCTGTGCCTGAGGGGCTGCACCCCGGGGAAGGGACCCACGCTGGAGCAGTGCGTGAAGAACTACAGCCCGTGGGAAGGACTCACGTTGAAGAAGTCCGTGGAGGGCTGTCTGCCGTGGGAGGGACCCCAGGCTGGAGCAGGGGAAGGGTGTGAGGAGTCCAGTCCTCCCCTTGAGGAGGAAGGAGCGGCAGAGACAGCGGGCGATGAACTGAACCCAGCCCCCATTCCCTGTCCACCTGTGCCGCTGACTTTTTCCCAGGACTAAAGTTGAGCCTGGGAAGAAGGGAGGGGTGGGAAGAAAGGCATTTTAAGATTTGGTTTTACTTCTCATTATTCTACTCTGATTTTGATTGGTAATCAATTAAATCAATTTCCCCAAGTCAAGTCTGTTTTGCCCATGACAGTAGTTGCTGAGTGATTTCTCCCTGTCCTTACCTTGACCGACAAGCCTTTCATCGTATTTTTCTCCCCTGTCCAGCTAAAGAGAGGAGTGATAGAGCAGCTTTGGTGGGCACCTGGCACTCAGCCAGGGTCAGCCCACCACACCACTGCTTTGATTAAGCAGTACACATAAGAGGGGAAAATAAAACAACTGATGGTGAAATCTTCTGAACTGCATGTTTGAGAATATACATGGCCACCAACTAAATCATCCCACTATTATCAGAATAAAAACCAGAAGGAAAAATTAATACAAATAATGGAGTCTATTCCTATTAATCTTCAAGATGGATCTTAAAAAATGCTAACTAATATCATCAGACACTCACAGATTCCACCTCAGGTCCTGGGTGTTCAGATAGAGAATACCAGCTCTGGATATTGCAGCTTGGGTAGCAGCTCTTAAATGGTGGACCTCAAATAGGAGACGCACTGATGGAGTCATAGACATGTGTTCATTGCTTGTAAGGGTCAGAATCTAGAAATCATCAGTAAATTTATTCCTATTCCTTGAATGTAACTAAAAAAGTTTTATTCGAACATGGCTTTATTTTTTTGTTTTGGTTTTTGTGGGTTTTTTTTGTTTGGTTGATTTCTTACTTCAGAAACACAGAGGAGGACAAGTTCAAAGCCTTTTGGTTGATCTTGTATGAGTTTTTCACAGTTTAATTCATTCAAAAGATGACTAGCCTGCTTCACCAACATGAGTTCTCCTGAAAGCTGCTAAAAGTGAGGGAGGCAAAGCCTCGTCAGTGGCAATGTCAATAAACAGGAAATGATTCAGTGCAGGAGTCTTAGGTGCTCTGAAACATCCCTTGGAAAAGCCATTTTCTCTTCATTAACTAAAGTTAGGCTATGTGGCTAGCCCCAAACAGACACCCTGCAGAGTAACCAGAGACTATGTCACTAGACAGGTTTAAGTTCTTAAGACAGGAAAGCTTAAGAGAATGGGCTAAATTACAATCACCTTCCTAAGGTTACATTCAGATTTTAGATTTGGATTTCATTATAGCATTTCAGGCAGCCAACAAAATTGGTTTAGCTTTATAATTAATATGAAAGAAATAAGAAGTCTGGATACTACTCCTAGTTCTTAAATTGACTTATTTAGATTTCCAAACACTAGCCTTCCTTAGTACAGTGACATGAGGACTTCTCTCATGGAATCTTAAATTTATTTTACTTAGAGGCTATCCAAAAACCAGTTTCAATAATCTTATGACTGACATCTTGAATTACATCAACTCATACACTAGGAGGCACAATCATCCTTACAGTACATGTAGGCTACTTTAAGTCTGTTTGTTGTACAAAATAGGCAAGACATAATGTGTTGATCAGATGTTAAAATATTATTTAGCAATAGTGAAAACCAAAGAAATTATAAGAGCAGAAGTAAAAAGGAACACACATTGCAAAACTATCTCCAGAAAAATAAAGGAAGAGGAAAATGTGAAAACAGGTAGAGGGGAAGCCTCTGTACTTGCTTCTCAATTGCTCACCTTGTTATCATCCACAACAGTGTTGAGCGACTCAATCCACATAAGATCTATACCCCCATCTGAAACTATTTTAGCCCCTCATGAGTAATATTAGCTTGCTTTCTCAGAAGAGATGACAGGAAACCTGCAAATTATTATTTCAACAGAATCCCACCACTTCAGTGCTTAAATAACGACACTGTACAGCAATTAAAACTACAGAAGACTTAATGCATCACAGAAACAAGAAGCTTTTGTAGCATCAAAACCATGCTTTTTTCCTCTGCTTGCTTATTAGGCAGTTATTCAAAGTAAAATAAAAAAGTATTTTCAGTGAACACCTGATAGAGCAAAATGACTGCATTTTTATGTAATGACGACCTATTTCTGTTTTGATTACAGGAGAGTATGTCATTAGTCTTAATGACATGGGTGAGATATGGGAGTTTCATGGGTCTGGGGAGAAAATAACTTGCCCATTAAGGCAGCTGAATCAGCATTGTTCAGGCTAGTACTTCTCTGTTTACTAGCATCCTGCCCTGCCTCCAGTCTTTCCACAACCACCAGTGCTCTGCACCCACACCTCATTGCATCAAAACACAGAAAAATGCAAAAATTCAGTCTCTAACACCTTCTCTGAATTCTGGCATTTTCCATTTGTGATGGAGAATGATGCCTCCAGGAACAGGTCCTAGTAAGAACACATGTGCTACTTACCATCTTTCCATTCTCGGGTTGCACATGTATAAAACCAAACAGTTCATCAGCTGTCAGAACTTTTGGGTTAAGGTCATCCCAAACAGGCTTTTGTTTCATGTTCACGCATCTGTGATGTAGAACTTTCAGCACCTGAAGAAGAGGAACAGGCTGCATATCAGTGACACAATTTTGATACAACAGGAATCTTTTGGGTTTCTTCCTGAACCGTGTCTCTGACTGCAAATCCCTGCCCTCAGTCAACTGTTCATCTTGATTTACTCATGCCTCTGTGCTATATTAGTCCCAAATTTCCATTAAATGTAAGGAAAGGAAACTCCCATTCCGAAACAGCTGTACTCTCTGCAGTCATCTAATACAAAGTGTTAAATGGGGAAGAAAATCCATGCAGCTGCCAACATTTAGTAGCAGAAATGGGCAAGCATTATCTGTTAGAAGTATTTGTCTAGTATTTTGGCAATATATTCCATTATTTCTGTCTAGGAGCCGAATTAAACCATCCTGCTTCTCCTTCCAGAACAAAGTCTGTCTGTCAAATTGAATGCTTATTACTTCGTGCCACGATTAATTTTCCTTTGGGACATGGAAACAACACATAAAACGTAGAATTTGCTTACAACATTTGAGCTTTGCCATTGCACATCACGTGGCTGACTGGATGGCCTGAACAGTGTGTTATTACACTGCAGTCTAAAGCGAAGGCAACACGCAGAATGTTTTCTGCAAGAACTGTGGCAATTTCTTTGCAATATAAGATAGAAAACATGCTGCATATGTACGCAGGTACCTTACTCTTCCAGTTTCCACATTTCCAGTGACAGAGAGTCATGCACTGCCAGTAGCTCCTCCAGTGTAACAACCTGCTGCACAGAAGGGATACACAGTGAGAACCTTTCCTCTCCTGTTGTTGTTCTTATTACTGAGACACAATTATTCACAAAAGTTATCTCCTCCTCCACCCTCCTGTTCCCTTTAAGAGGAAAAAAAGAACTTCCGCCTTCTCGGCAGGTTTGCCTCAGCTGAGCTGATGTTGCATCAAGTAACACTGTTTGTCTCCCAGAAAATGGGAAAAGAATTAGCTTAAATTCATGTATGCCATCACCTCAACAAGGGAGAGCAAATCCTATTCTGGTAGACAGCCGTACAGTCCAGTAGAATGAAGTACAGTCCACAGAATGAAAATAGCTTGGCTGCTTATGGATTTCTGTCTTTGCAAAGAGCACCCACACTGACTTTCTCAAGTTCAATAGAACAAGTCCATGTTCCTCAGCACTCGTCTTCTGATTCAACCAGTTAGCAGGAATCAAAATGCTCTCTAGAAGGCTGATTGCAAGTTTCATAATACCCCAAACTATAGTTTATTGTCTTTCAGCCTTCTGTCAGGATAACGGAACAAGACAGGCAAGAGCAGAAAATCCTTTATAAATCCTGAGATCAGTCATATATAACCAGCTTGGTTATTTCAGTTTCCAATATACTCTAATAAAGGTAAGGAGTGTGCTATCATATACAGCAGACGTGGATGATCCTTGAAGGAGGGTAACAATATACTGTTTTAGTAGTCCAAATAAGCGCATTTTTTATTTGGTCCATATACTAACCAATGTTTTCAATTTTCACCTTTCCACTCTGTCTGTAACACAAACTAAAATTAGCGTTTAAATTTAGCTCATAGACAACTAATTCTTATGAGTATACGTGCATACATACACATGCATGTTTTTAATGTGTACAGCACAATGTGCATTATATTACACAGAAATACCAGAACACATGAAAGTCACACATAGCCATGCACATTCCAAATCCATACCTTCTTATTTATATGTTTTTGCTCCCTTACTCTTTCCTCCCTATAAATAAATACCAAGAATTGATTTGCTACCGAGTACAAATGCTTGCTACTGTACACAAACAAATATGTTTGTCAGTGTAGATGGCTTTTTTGAACAGGACACACATTTCCTTACAGGCACATTTATCATACTGAGGTGCATTACCATCATGACAAGATGTCTTTGAAATACCGAGACGTTGAGGACACCTTATCAATACTGTAGACACGAAGGTTATTTTTGAGTGTGCTAATACAACCCATTTGCAATTATTTTGATTGAAACTCTTAAGGAAAGTAATTAAAGGCAATGAATTCTTTTACTTTGAAAATAAAGCTCTCTTCAGCCTGCAAGAGAAGCTCCAGGGTAGATTGTTTAACCATCTGTTCAAACTGCAAGTTCCTCTTCCTCAGAACATCCAGAGTTGGAAACAGGTCACTGATCAGGCCCATGAAAACTGGGATATCATCTGTCACTACTTTAGGCAAACCGAAGTCTCTTAAGGCTCGCATAAGCACCTGGAAGAGGATCGTAAACCACATATCGCAAGAGCATTAAATCCTTCTGGTTTTAGCATTCTGTTTTTATTCCAGGGAAAAACACCAGAAACAGCTCCCACTCTTAGATGCTTTTAAGTGAAGATTCTACCTGATCCTCAGGTCTGTTCTTGTCTCCTCACTTCAGTGAGCCAGCAACTATCAAAGCTGACTTGATAGCACAAAGTCCCCAGTCGTAATGGTCCTGTGAAAACATTTTAACTGGTCATATTAACACAGGAAATAAAACTAAGAGGTAATGTTTAAGAAGAAAACAATCGCTTTACACAGAGTAAAATGACACCTTTTTATTTCCTATTCATTTCTTGCAGTGGTTTTACACCAGGGTTGGAAGCCTAGTAAAGAAAAAAAACCCCACACAACAAAAAAGATGAAATGCGTATATCTAATTTTTACTATTCCACCACTTTGTTTCCTGTTTTTAAATGGTAAAATTTGCACTATCAGGTATTATTGTATTCAACGCAACTATGCCTCCATGATGAACCAAGGCAAGCAAAAAACTGCTGCCAAACATCTACTAATTTGACCTATATGTTAACAATACTTTTCTGTTTCCAAAAGAGAAGACTGGACAGAGTATCAACATATTTTGTAGCCGGCTCCAATACCAGAATTAAAGAAAGAGAAACAAATAGGTATTCAGCCTAGAGAAAAAGCCTAGAAACATTTGGTAAGTGAAGGGCAGAGAAAAAGTCCATATCCCTCCCTAAACTCTGCCAGTGGGAAGGCAGATATCCGATCCAGAAGGTACAACTTTTTCATCACACATAGGTTCTTTAATCCCTCTTCCTCCTTTTTCGTGGGCTGTGTAACATTCACCTCTCTCCCTCTCATTCTAGGTAGCACAGAAGTAGAAAGAGAAGGAGTCTGAACCATTTTTGAGATTTAAACAATTTGAACAGCACCTTGTATGATTGAAGGGCATACCCCAACAGCCAATTTTGCAATTTGAAGAGGTCTACCATGAAGTTACAGCTCTGTAAATTTAAGGCTACGTCTACACTTAAAGGTGTTCTTGCAGCTCATGTAGAGATCCCAGGCGGTTAATTTTGGTATAACCAGCAGTGGGACCAGCCACTAAAAGAGCAGCTGGCTAAGTACAGGGATTACCAGCTCCTCTCTAACTTCTGTGCTGCTGCAGCCAAGGGTTACACAGCCACCATCTCTTTATGTTACCATGCATCACACCACTCATACTGGTATAGTTTCCTTACTGTGTGCACGCTACCCCTCCCTCAAATTCAAAAATGTATCTGGGGTTACAACTACCCTGCTGTCAGCACCCAAACTGGCTACCAGTCAGGGAGGGTTCGAGAGCACTTGATGCAACCACAGCAAGGACTTCAATGTAAGTACAGTCTAGTTAGTATTATCACCCAAACCAAAAGAAAGAAAAAATAAAATAGAAAAAAACCCCACCACCACCCCACCAGAACAGTTGCAAACCCACAGCTTAACAATATACAACATTTAAAGCTGACAGATTTCACTATCCTCTTCCATGACGGTGGCTCCCTAATTGTGCATCAAATGCACTAAATGTATCACAAAGAAGAAAAAAAAGAAGTAAATTTTGAACTTCAGAACGGTACATCAGCAGTAAGAAAAACTGCCATTTCTTTCTGAGGTAGTAAAGATGCCAAGTATCTGCAATGAAAATGAGTCTCCGCCCTTTAGAAATGGTACACCTAGGTAGAGAAGTTAAACATAGAGCTGATTAGGAAAATAGGAAATCTAGAAATATACTGGGCTTCATGAGCTTTTCCTTAGATTTAGGTAAGATTTCTTTTTTTCCTCAAAATTCTGTGTTGGGTTTGCTGTCTGATGGGTTGTTAAAGAGCAAGCTATGCAACTTTACAGCAGCCTGCTATGCGGATTGTCCGATGTACAAGGACTTTAAGATATCCAGGTTATTATTTGCCATGGCCCGACAGGATCAGACATCCTTTCCTTCAGGACATGCGCACTGAAAGCCCAGACAACCCTGTTCTGAAGCAGTTTTCATAGGCTAGGATCCTAGTGCCCCAAAGGTATATTGAAAGTCCTAAAAGCACCAACACTGGACCCATATTTTCAGAGCTCCCTGAACTGCTGTGTATTCTCTGCAGCAGCCCAGAATTTTTGTCAAAGGGATTTGATTTCTCTTGTTTCCATTAAAACAGAGAAGATTAAAAAAAGTAAACAAACAAGAACATTCTAGCTTTTGCTTCAAATGTTAATATTATTATTATTACTATTACTAATATTGAAGTGGCAAACACTGGTATAAATGATTTTTCTGAATTCAGAAAATGACTCCAGGACAAAGTAATCATTAGAGTTGAGGAATCCCTGTTCTGGTAATGCAGACAATATTGACATCTTAAGATACACAAGGTTTAAATTCATTTTCTCTAGAAACGTTACAAGAATGTGTCAGGACAACTTCAGGACATTTAGATATAATTTCAAAGTTATGCAGGCATGATAATAAAGTTGCTTTTGCTTTCATAATGGCCCTGCTAGCTAGAGTTTATGGCGTGAGGTTGAAGGGTTCTCTGAGTTCTTATTCCACTAATAAAACTGAATATTAAGAATGTCTTGTGAAAAATTATACAGTTGGAAGTGAGTAAACAGCATACACACAGGAAAGGAATGATAAACCTTCCAAGTTTTACAAGTGGTAGATTAAGATAATTATTCTGAATATGAATTTTCTAGTATAATTATTTAGCAAGGTTTTATTTCCATTTTTCAAACAAACTTCCACTGTATTTACTGGGAAAAGTTTAAAGAAATAGTCATCCAAATAGAATATGTTATTTGTTTTTTAGAATAATCCCTATTTATTATAAGGTTTTTCTCTTCTCCAACAGATAATTATATTTCTAATATAGGTATTACACCTCAGCACAATGTGTTTCAGCCTTCCCAGGTATGAAGCAGCGATATAAAATTATTTAATGCATTGCAAATGTCCCAAGATCAGAGGAAAGGGCACTTTCTTCTAAATTCATATGTGACAATGTAATAAGGACGGACATGTGATTTAAAGTATCTTCAAAATGAAAGATAAAACTATATAATAAAACTATATACATAACTCCCCATATTATTATACAACGTCCAGCTGCACTGGTATGGAGTATGTGTTAATTGACATGTATCAAACCCAGAAGCCCAAAGAGATCCTCACCTGTTTAGAAAGGAGCTCCCTGCAGAGAGTATACAAGGTAATAAACTTCCTGGCTAACAGATGTGCATCAATAAACCCTTCAGCAATCAATATAATTTCAGACATCAGTTCAATGTCAGGGACAACCATGGCACAGGGTCTAAGGAAGAAAACAAATCCCATAATCCAAATACACAGATAAGTATTTAAACATGGTAACAACAAGTCACTTAAACGACTGATGTGTGCAAACATTTTTAAAAACCAGGCTCAGGAGAGTCACAATTAAGAGTGTCAGTCAAAGCTAACAAGGACCTTACTTCAAAGTAAAAGGAGCTAATTAGGCACTGTTGATTGTTAGTATTCTGTAATATTGCTGCAGAAAAAGAAGGCAGTTGAGAAACGCAGGGTTTGCCAGACAGGTACCACCAAACCTCAGGGCTGGCACAGGCTGCAGCGGTGTCACTTGCCACCAACGATGGGAGGACACTGCCAGCGGCTGTACAGGGTCTGTACAGGGTCTGGAAGTCAAGTGCAGCATCCTGCCATTGCTGAAAATGCCATCGTTTTTTTAAAGGGCTTTGATTTTTGGAGAGCTTTAATGCTTTTATATGAAGCTATGGTTGCCTTTGGAGGTTTCACTGTTTATATCTTTTTTTAAAATATAACCTTTAGTTCAAACTTTCAGAACAAAGCCATGGCCATTTTAATGATACAAGTGAGAAAATTCTCCAATTAAAAAAGTAACACAAAGCAATAAGGCAAAGGCTAAACAATTTCTTCATTAAAAATCACTACTTGTAGTAGCAGAGGTCTTGAATTTTGTGTTCAGGTCAGCTACAAACCAGCCAATTTGTCCCTCAGAGCACTTTTCTTACTACTGACAACACAAAGGTTTCTTTTGTTCCCCATTCATATTTAAATATAACAAAATTAAGACCAGTGGTTTAGTCCAGCAGCATATTTCTGACAGAAATCAATAACATATAGTCTAGAAAAAAAGCAAGCACCCCTCTGTTAAACAATTTTAAAGTAAACTATTCCCTAAGAAGCATTTCTTCATAAGCCCAAACAAGGGCTGCTATATGCATTGCAGTCAGTTATAAAAATTTATATGCTCTTTTACTTACCATAACCAATACCCTTCTTGCAAACAGAGTAACTACTTGCACAAGAAATATCAGGCTAGTAGTATTTAATGTATCTTCTCTCCCTTGTGAGGTTTTATTAGGTGGCAAATATGCGGAGTCAATGCTTTACCAGTTACCTCCTGCTTTTCCTGTGCATTGTACAATGGATAAGAGCTATAACAGACATCAGCTACAGGGCTGAATTCCTGAGTCTCAAATGCACCAGTTCATACTTTTAATTCCAAAGACCTTTTATTTTACATGACAAGCAAGTAAATGTAACACTTCAGCTCTATGTAGCAAACACGTTTTGAAAAAATAAAAAAAAAAAGCATGTCAAATAAAGCAATAATTTGATTTTACCTTTCAGTAGAGATATTGTTAATTATTTCATATCCCTTTTTTTTATTTGAGAAGAAAAAAGGAACAACAAAAATAATAAACAAACAACAAAAATCACATGCATTTTCCATCCTCTGGTAGTCCACTGTGAGATGAAACACCTGGTAGCAACAGGGAGTGATCCCTCCTGCTCTCTTGTCAAATATCACATCTAGCAGACTGCAGGAGACGTGGCCGCCACGGCAGCTGACTCTGCCCAAACACAGAAAGGGCAGCAGCCACACTGCACAAACACGGGTGGATGGGGCGCCCGTCACTCTGTCCTCCCTTCTGTGAGGTTCTGCATTGAGGGGCTGCCCACATCGTTACCTTGGTGCTCACCAATCCTACTTTGCCTTGAAGAGTTCTTAGATGGAAATTAATGAAAAGGCTTGGTAAAGCAACAGCTAAGTTGTAAAATATTAAAACAAACACTTATGGGGAAGCAGGATGCATCTCTCAGGGTCTCTCTCCAGTGTTTGCTAAGACCCAACTATAGAATCTTATTCAGCAACTATCTTTGCAGAGCCACGTGAATTCAAATTCCTCCTTGTAAACAGATGTTACTTACTGCTTGTTACAAATGCTTGCAATTTAGGCTCAGAGAACAAGAAAGCTAATTGCTGCTGCTGCCTGGTCCTGCCACCTTACACAGGATGTTTGGTTGGCAAGAGGATGCTATGTGCGCAAGCAAACAGTTTTCTAACTTTAGCAGACTTTGTGTCTTTCTGCAGAAAGCATGAAGGAGTATGCTGTCAGGAATTCCATGGCTAAAGCAGAAACAATGCAATACACCAAAATCTTGATGTAACTTTTAATACAGAAGAAAGTAGTACTTGTGTTTCAACTTGCTCACAGAAGCAACAGTAATGCCTCGTTCTGCCCTAAGTTTCTATCTTTTAAAAATCAAAGGGATTTACTGCTCAGAGAAGCAGATCCCAGACAGCACGTCCGCACTTGTGCCTCCCGGGACAGCCTGGCAGTGCCTTGCAGTTTGCCCCGCTGAACCTCAGTATGTTCAGAGATGAAATCACAGACTCATTTCTTTCTCAAGTCTTGATTAAACCAGTGAAAAGTGAAATCATTGCTCTTGCATTAACAAGTAACAACTCTTTTTTAAGCAAGCCCTGCGTCATTTAAGTCAAAGACCATTACCACATAGTTCAAAACACAGCTCCAACATTTTGTCGGAATAAATTGGCATCATTTTGCTGCCCATCATGCTGAAGCAACTGCCTGTAGAATTAATTCACTCTCAGAACACCATTTCGATACAAACTCACTGAGCACAGCACGCAAAATACAGTCATATCTTTTGAATTTAAAACTTTCTTCTTTGAAATATTAGTGTTAAGATATAAAGCATAAATAAGTACTTTAAGAAAAAGATAATGGGCTGTCCTACAGTGTCCAAAAGCATGACATTTTTTGCTGTGCACTATACTTTTCCCAGCTTCTCAACAATCACACAACCAATATCTTCCTAGGTAAGAATACATAACTTCTTTTTCAACTAGTAGTTATGAAACATCTATAAATATATGCATGCCAAGACCCATGGAAGAACGTGATAGTTCGACACTTAATCAAATGGTTATTTTATCAGGTTAAGCCAGTTGTGAGGATGCCTATTTACCACAAACCAGCAAATATTCTTGCACATATTCAGGTACATTCTGCATATTCACATGTACCTTTAAAATTATACATAGATTAAAAAAAGGCAAGATAAATATTTAATTTCCCATGTCATTGTGGTGTAGAGGCACACGCAACTTGAATACTGATTTTTTTCCACAGAAATTCTGAAGCAAACACAAATTGCATTTCATTGCAAATCTAGGCTAGTAACATTAGGTGACATATGTCCTCTAAATGTAGACTTGATATATTTGTATACCATAAAAATACACTATACCATACTCGTCTGAACAGAGCTTTGAGCTTTTCAGGCAGATTCTCTCCGACCCATGTATCCTGGGTTCATGGTAATAATCATTCCAACTGATGACTTCAATGTAATGTTTTCACCAAGGAATAAAAATCTGTTGTAAGAAAAAAAATACAAAAATTTTACACTTGGATTAGGTGTAAACAACGGCATCATACAAAAGCAGGCACCATGGGTCTGGTGACAAAGGTGCATCTGGGCCTGGATTCAGTCTTGCACAACGGTCAAAAGCAACTGCGTAGGAAAGGTTATTAGAGCTGAAAAGTGAGAGGCATTTCCCTGGTAGGCACAAGTTTTTAGTAATCTGTGGCTCCTCTAGCCGGCACCAAATTTGGAAAGAAAAGACTGGAGTATTAGAGTACCAAAGAGTGCACATGCCTGAAGCATGTCTATAGGAGGAAATAATTTTTAAAGCATGTAGAATAAATGAGACTGATGGGTATGCAGTGAGTTTGAAAAGGCCAGGAGGTAGCACTGAGTAAAGGAAGCAGAGGAAGAACACTCTACAATGAAACACGAGGTCTGCCTCAAAAACACCAGGAAACGCTGGAACCCCTAAGACTTCTTGAAAGGTTGAGCCCCACCAAACTTCTCACTCATGTGATGCAATGATTTCACATGGCGTGACTTGAACAGGAGCAGAGATTCAACAGCAGAGCTTTAATTGAGTTCCTGTAGGGCCAGGAGTTCACTCACATTTATTGCTATGTTTTGAAGAGAAAGTTATTTTAAGGTAGTATATTACTCAGGTGATTTAATGTTATCGTCTACTCCCTCACCATATTTACAAAGGGTTTCAGAGGAACTCTGGAAGAAGATTTTACTCGTTCAGTATTTATAGACTGCAAAGGACAATAAAGAGGCACTGCTAAAATGCTCACTTCTTTTTCTTGTTCCTAATTGCATTGTGCATAGTCTTTACTTGTACTGCCACCGCTGACAGAACTTCTACCAAGATGCAATTGAACTCATCAAAGCAACCCCAAGCTCCTGTCTGGACTAAACCTTTATAGATATGCCCTATAGGCTAAAATCAAGAATGAAAGATTTAACATCTTTTTCTTGAAAGCGGCAATTTCTAACGTACTTCACATGAAAAAGAAACTCAACAATAATTTCAACACTGCTTAGCAGAACATCTCACCTTGTAATCCATCTGCTCAGAAGAGTTGAAGATGTACGCCATCATACCAAGGGCTCAGCCTACATCTTTGGTTGTCTCCGTTTTACCTGTGCCGGCTGATCCTGCAGAAACACTGCTTATTGTTAGGTAGAGAAACTAGGTTGCAGTAATGTAACACCTTAACATAAGAAAAGTGATTGTTAGCA
Source organism: Cariama cristata (assembly GCF_000690535.1). Lineage (NCBI taxonomy): Eukaryota > Metazoa > Chordata > Aves > Cariamiformes > Cariamidae > Cariama > Cariama cristata. The sequence goes on along the minus strand of NW_009619075.1, from coordinate 27,587 downwards.
TTGCAAGGGACATCTACAATGTCAGGAGTTGGTGGGGTTTTTTTTGGTTTTGTGGTTTTTTTGTTGGTTTTTGTTTGTTTGTGGAGTTTTTTTGGTGTTTTGTGGGGTTTTTTGGGTTGTGGGTTTTGGTGGTTTGTTTTTTTTCCTTTCCCCGAACCTTATGTTTCATGGGTGACTTATCCCGAGACTACTTTCTCATTATAATTTGATGTCCTAAACCACAAACGTACCTCTTGCATGTTCACGTAAAATCACGATGTGGCATTACTTGGAAAATGCTTATTTTAGATACGAAAACCAACTACATCAACATGTTTTAGCAAGAAGGAATATCTTACCAGTGGTCACATAGGGCAGGAACAGGAGGCTGTAGTTGCCGCTTTGCCCATTTCAAAGGCTTGAGCCCCACAACTGTCAACCCCAATTGAGGGTCGTAAGCACTACGCCAGCCAGGATTGCTGGATGCATCTTTTTGGATCACTGATTTTGAGAAGAATCTCCATTCTGGAGCCAAAACGTTTCCAGGAAAAAAACCTTCATTGTATGTGGCATGAAAAAAAGTACTGGTTTGGACCTTAACACATGAAAAAAAAAATACTCTTTTGCTGAAAATCCTGATTAACCTTGGTATAGATCCACCCATATCCTTCCTCAGCCTAGATGCTGAATATATACATTAAGTTATGCAAGAAATATTTCAATTATTTTAAAGTAATGGACATTAAAATCATACCATTTCTTTGAGCATGTGTGTGCACACTTAAGTTACTGTGTCTTAATAACCGTATAAAATACATGAGAAGTATGAAAGAACACCGAACTTCTAAGAAACACTTAACTTTTCATTCAGTGAAACAGATAAAGCAGATACTGTTAATTAGTAACAGTCATTACCTGTCAGTCAAAGGTGTAATAACTAGCCGAGAGGTATTTCCCAAATACTCGTAAAAGTACTGAAACTGAGCATCACAAAATGTTGGCAAGACAGTGTTGCTGGGCATCACCCCATCCATGGCATAGCTGTGACAGCTAAGGAAAGGCTCGGAAAATGGTGACCCAAAAAGCCACCGCAGAGCCATTGTGCCAGGTAGGAGCTATTCAGGTGAAAGAAATGCGACCCATCACAAAGCTACAGCTGTCATCAGTAGGTCTCACACCTCATTCCTAGCCACTTATGACTAATAACTACTGCAACCAATTATAAAGGATTAGACGCACCTCGAGGTGTTTGTGCTTTTATAGAGGCACAAGTGTAATATAAGATCTTTTTAATAGAACTATTACGGCAGAACACATTGCTACTTATTAAGCTGAGGCCTCTCCTAACAAACAATGCAGTCTTTGCATGGCAGCAGACACTACTTCGACCAGAGTAAGTTTCATTTTACTCCTCAAGCCTTGTTTCTTCTTGTCTTAATGACATCTTAGAAACCTATTTTATTTCTGAGGCTTAGGAGTTCAGAAAGAAAATGAGAATTATTTCCTATTTCAATCCCCATACAGTGAAACATTTTGTGCGTTTAAACCAGCAACATGTGCCAGTCACCTTAGTTTTATCTGAACAAAGTTATACATAGAGCAAGCACTTTGGCTTAAATAAACACTCAAAATTGTACTTGTAGGTACTTATAAAGTCAGCACAGCAGAAAAGTGCCTTGCTGTAGAGATGTGCATGTACGCCTCTAAAAGGAGAGCAAAACACACTGTGAACAACCAAAAGCAGAATAAGTGAAGACATTTGAGAAAAATCCTCAGAACGCCCGAGGATTGCCTGCACTCAGTTTTGTGATCTGAAATTTAAAGGAAGTATCTTGCTGCTCATAGGAAGCCTACTAAAAGTTTGAAGGGCTCCCAGAAGCAAGGTAAGAGTTGACATCTGACTTTTTTTCAGGTAAACTTAAATTCACAAGGCAGCAGCCTGTAAAAATGCAGGCACGTCACACAGCTCTGAAGCAGGTTGTCTTCATGATTATATCTACTCCACCTCCACCATCCTGGTGCCCACATACAGATCCAAACTTGGCTTAAGTACTATTAATTCCTGTAAAAACCACTAAAACTGTGCATGCAAAACACAGCTGATCCAAACACATACCTTCTGAGCTACAAGGCTTGCCAAGATATCTCCAGTATGAACATCTATGGTGCAAATGGTCATGATTTTCTGTTAATCACTGGAGGAAAGTTCTCCAAGCAGCACGGTAATAAGAACATTTAGCTGAGCGACCTGAAAAGATTTAGGTAACCCTCTAAGACCAGATGGATCCCAGTACCATCTACCATTATTGCTACTAGAAATTAGTTCTGCCTACATCATAAATTATATCACCACAAAAAATGGCTTGTGTGTACAAATTTACTGATACTAAACATGAGATGTCAGAAGAAATCCTGGTTTAAACAGTCATTTGAGCCACCTCCAAAATAATGACAATCCAGGTGAGCACAAATACTGAAGACGGTCAACTAGGCAGCATAGGAGTAATGGATGGGTAAGAAGATGCGCATGAAGTTGAATTGTAAATTTCGTGGTTACAATCTCCGTAGAGATACGCACCAGACTCCGCAAAAATTGTACTAATTGCATGAGAACATTTATTGGAAAACTGTTTCAAAATAGACCTTTGGGAAGACCAGAGACTTATGTTTTTAAAACAGGCAAACCAATGAAGGGACGATCACAAAATGCGATATGAATGATTATACAGAGTTACATAGTAGAAAGACTCTATGGAATTTTTCAGGTTTCATATTAATAGGAAAAAAACCCATACACAGCTACTGCATGTAATTCTAAGGAGGCAAATATAACTAACTTTAATAGAAATATATAATTTATTGGATAGCTGGTGTGAGACAGAACTATGCTTGTACATGTTTTAAAACTCCGGCTTAAAAACGGTCGGGTGAATTAGTGAGACCTCAAACACTATGCTTTCTGTATTATTTTTATATAATTGTACAAAAATATCTACTGGTGCTGTTTTTACTGAGACAGAGTTAAAGGCCCAGAACATAATACTCCATGCAAACTAGTTGTGAATCACAGTCTAAGCCTAATAGATTTTGAAAATGCTTAGAAAAATAAAACTGGCAGGCAATTTCACTGGGTTTCCTATTTTTCTATATCATATCAGGAAGGATATATCAATAGTAACATTTTGAATGAAATTATCAAGCATCCTGAAATATCTCTGGCATCTTCTTTTAAACATACCCAAAGCTCCGTTTCTTTATGGCAGCAAGCTGCCATCTGCAGAGAGGTCCAGATGATCTTTCCTAGTCCACTTTGTACACCAGAACCAGCCCAAAGTCCCCACCACAGGTTACGCCATCAAGAAGCAGCAACAGCATGAGACAGTGCTCTCCGCTCTACTTGCAAAGGGACCACAGAAACAGAGCGTGACTGGGTCACATAGAGGTTCATCATGGATCAGTCTCCGCCTTTCACAGAAGCTAGCAGAAATTGTTTAAAAAACAAAAGGAACATAAAAAGCCCAGGAGACAGATATCCTGGGAACATATGCCACAATTTGCCACAGACATGTCAGCCAGAATTTACTAAACAAAAAAATCCAACCCAACAAAACCAACCCCCCCCCCAAATCACACTACCTATTTTATCATTATATTTAATAGTCATGAACTGGACTGAAATTTGGCTAACCCTTTGTCTCACTTTTTTCACACGTCAGTCATTCTGTAGCCAAAAGTTCTGTTTTAAACTCCACACTGTGCAAAAGCATTTCTTTTGTTTGAAGTCTGCTAATAGCTTCAGCTAGTGCCTATTAGGTCTTGTATTACGAGAAACAGCAAACAAAGATTAATCTTCATCCACCTTCTCTATTACAGGGATAATTTTAGACACCTTTATCAGTCTTCCACCTCCCCTTTAAAGTCTCTTTCCTATTTCATATTTCTCTTTGGAAGATTTTCTAGGTTGGAAAAGAAAACCAAAACTTTTCAAAGAGAAAGAATACTCACACCACAGCAAAAACGTTCAAGAGAAGTTGGAGGTAAACAAGGGCGAAGCAAAAATCAAATGGCAGAAGGTAGTCTTCTGAAGTGGGACTAAAAGTAATATTAGAGGTAAACTGTTTGGTTTGACACAAACAAACCCAACAGTTTTGGCTTCCTTACACAAATACATGGATTTAATATTGGTATATGTAACAGTTGCATCCTCTGTTCTTGCTACACTGTCGTGGTTCACGTTTGGCAGTATCTTTGCTTTTACCTTTCATCTCAGTTCAGAATAATCCCACAGAAAACCCAGTAATTAAGATGTGATAAAAATTCCCATAAGATAACAGAAATGGAAGAAAAAGGCCTATTTCTCTATTCAGTAGATGCTAATAGCAGTTAGTTTACTACAGGATTAAAACTATAAATATGCCACTCATTTTATGAGATCAGTTTCACACTGTAGTTATTCTCACTGAATTAAACAAAGAGAAGATGTCCATACCTGCTTCCTGTGGCGATCCTTCAGGGCTGATGCCAAGCTCTCTTCCAAATACCATTTCTACATCCAAAACCCACCAGATTTGTGAACCAGTAAGTACAACCTGTGCTCGGTAGTCAAGAACCCACTGTTCTCTCTGCCTCTCTTCATAGGCCAGTGTCACCTCCATGATGCAGAAGCACACTGTTCTGTGTACAGTGTCCTCAAGATGTTGCAACCAAGATGCTACCTTTTGAAGAAAAAAACCCACAGAAAACCCAAACACGCATAAATCTATACATGTAACATAAATGGTACATTTTATACTAACAATATAGGAAGCTCTTCTCATTAATCTTTACAAAGGATTTTCTTTACAGCAATGTTCTTTACAAACTTGAAATGAGAGTATTTTTTTTCTTCCATATTCTCTCTCCCACCACCTCTTCAGTAGGATTTAGCTCAGAGTATCCCTTCACGATTACTGAGATACCAGACATTGGTTTGTTTTATGTATCCACTTGACTTGAACACACAGGCATACTGTCTTAGAGCTCCAGATACAAAAGTCTGAAGCTTTTCTGTTCACAGAGACAGAGTAAAAACAGACAATACAGTCCTTCCTATGTCTCTATGCGCTCAAATGTTGCTGTATCTTGGAGAAACTATCTTTAAGACGCAAGCTGCATATATTTGTCCTTTCAGTCTGGGGCCTCCCTGCCGAGACAATCAATCATTAGAACCACATGCAACATTGATTTTATGCAATGTGAATGCTTATCCATTCAGCACTGTTCTGAGAACAATAAGTTATTGTCTCAGAAGCTGCTGATCCTGTTCTTTCTGACCTACCACTACCCAGTTAGCATACACACTGGCTGGCCAATTAGCAAATATGAGCCTCAAAACCAGCCAAACCCCTGTTCAGCTGACATGGGACACCGGAGAGAGATGGAAGTCTGGAGAGGTGTGTGCTAAAGGATAAGAGGGGATCTGAAAGTATAACAGAAGACGAAATAAAAAGGCAGAAGAGAAGAAGTATGAGAAATGCAACATTCATCCACAGGCTTCATCAGTTCTGTGGCTTTTAGTACTTTTTTTTTTATTATTCTTTTTCATTGCTTCTAAACATTTAGCTCTCCACTTCTTAAAAAAAAGAACCAAATGAAAACCACTTACATACAAGGGGCACCTAGATAATTTATTAAATTATTAGTTTATTACACAGTTTTGGGCCACGAAATGTTTTGGAATTTGGAAAAAAATAGTTATAAGGGGTTTTTTATTATTATTTTTTCTAAATTTACATTTTCAAAAGCAGCATTTCATGCCATTGAAAGTGTCTATTTAATCTACATGCCAAAGAAGGCAAAATCCATAAAGGAAATTTCACATAACTCAACATACTTGACCACTGCATCCGCTCCCTTCATAGAATGGAACATAATCCTTTTTTCTGCCGTACATCCCAAGGGCAGTATTTACAGATTCCTCTATATTCTCTTGAAATTTAAGATCAGCAATGTTGTCAAAAAGGTTGGTAAGATGATGGGCCACCTGCGCCCAAAAATATCATATATATAAGGAAAACATTTACATTAGATTTGTGTCACACTACTTTAATGCATATTTCTATTAAAGTGGATGATTACCACACTAACATTTGCAATACACAACAAGATTTTATGGTTCAGCAAAATTTAACTGTTTTTAACAACTAACTGCATAACATGAGGTCCTTGTACTAATCTTACAATTGTGTTTCTTATTCTAATGCTTTCAGCACATAGTACTTCAATTAATCTTAGGAAGTAAGATGCACTGAATGACCAGGTGATTAATTAACATTTCATTCTTAAGTTTTAAAGACAACAAAATTAAAACCCAGTTTTTTCCATAGTATTAGAACACTTATGCCACCTGAACAAAGAAGAAGAGTACTTCCAATTTCCGTGGTGGCACAGACTGACAAGGCGATGCTATCTGACCGTCTGCTGCATGATCACTACACAGGAGGGTTTTATGGGAGGAGCTAAACACACTATTGTCAGTCACCAGAAGAATCCGAAGGACGAAGACGGCTCAATATAAAACTGAAAAGTTTTGAAATTGTTATTTATTACAGCTAGTGCTTATTTCACAAATTGTCGATTCAGGTCTAAATGCCTTGTGTAACGACACACCTCTCCAAAAATCGTGGAGTTTGAAGATCGCTGTCTGCATAGCAGCATGCTCCATGCCTGACAGGATTTGTTTGGTTGCTCTTCTTTGATATGGTGCAGAGCAATGAGTGAATGAAACAAGTCACCAAGACTTAGTTATGTAAAGAAGGTATAAAACTCTGTCATCATGTTTGAAAAGGCTCAGCCTTCAAGCCTCACAAACCTTCATCCTCTTGGAAAGCATCAGTTGTTCTGTTACATGCCATGTTGCATCTAAAAAGGCTTTGCCTGAGGCACACCAATAACTCTAGCACTCAGAGAATTAATGGCCATGGCTGGATGGTCACTGAGGCCAGGAGTATCATCTGGCATGTAGATAACATAGTATAAAGCTTCTGAAATACATCAAAGCGCCTGTGCTTTTATATAAATTGGGCTCAAAGTGTCACAAAACCTAGCAGATTATTGTTCAAGGTAGGAAAACAGAAGAATAGCTACAAAAGCATTCCTTGTACAATGGTCAGCAGCTCAGTCAGTAACAGCCTAGCAGACACCATAGATCTTTCAATCTTACTTTATCATCACTATGCACAGCATGCCTGAAATTTGATCAATCTGTACCAGAAGGAGAATAGATTTGATGATCTCGTTGACCTTTTCCATTTCTAATTCTTGCAAACCTACAATCCAAATAAATGCAAATTGCATGCAGCTAAATTTCCCGCAAGAGACAACACAGGATTTGTAACAATTCTCCTCAGAATGACGGTTTCACCTCTCCTTGCTCAACACTTTGTACTTGTCCTAGCTGGGAGGAAAATTTTTACTACCTTCCTTACACAAAGTGTTCCTATTTCTAAAGAAAATTAACACTCGGAAACAAAGGCACAGTTCTACCATACTATCTCCTCACACGGTTCGCTGGAAAAACTTACCTTTCTGTAGACAAAATGAAGTACAGTAGTATGCAAGGAGATTCACCTGTTTTGGCTACGTTCCTTTTGAAAGGATGTCTAGCAAGTCTGCTGAAGAAACAAAATAGAAGAGAGGAAAAGCTATGCACTTGGTTTCTAAATATTCAGCCAGAGCTTTTTCACAAAAAGAAAGTCTAAAAAAATGCAGAGATTTTAATGATATGTGCTTTAAACCACCCTAAAGCCAAGAACTCCCTCCCAGTTAAGGAAGAAATTAGACCAAACAGTAAAACAGAACAATACACTCCTCTTTTAACTTAAAAATAATAACAACGAATATAGCTGTAAGGAGCACATAAGGTGGCAAACCTTCTATGTTTCCTTTCCAGAAAGGAAAAGCGAACATGCTCTTTTTACTTGTTCGGACCAAGGAACTCAAGAGAACAGAACAGTGCCAGAAAAGTCCCTGAAAACATAAGTTGGCTAAGCAGAAACTCCTCTTCAACCTTCCAAGAAGTCCAGCCTCAGAAAGTAAGGGACAAGAACAAAATTTCTTACTTGATAGGGCAGTTATTTGCAGATAATTTTTTTTTTTTTAAAAAAAAGGGGGGGGGGGGCAAAGTAACCACTTTTCTTAAGATGCACAAATTTTCTTTTATGTATGAAGGATAACAAACATGAAAGCACATGTTGGTATTGATGCAAAAAGTATTAAGAATCAAAATACTCAATTACATGGCTATCTGGAAAGGAAGAACATGTTTATTTGTGTGTGAATGATGCACTTTAGCTATTAACGTGGTATCTCTTATAACAAGAGCGACATCTCATAAAACATGTTGGTGTTTTGGTTTAGGTTTTTTGTTTGTTTGTTTTACTTCCTATTACAACTTTTTTCTGCAAGGAGAAACAGGCTGTGACTCCAAACATCGTCGTCTGTACAGGCAGGAAGAGTGAACATCAGTGGGAAGTCCAAGGCATACCTTTAAGCGTGCCAAAGGAGGACCTTTGCCGTACACAATCTTCCATCTCCTGCTGTAAGCGTGAAAGACAGACTCCCAGCTGCCAGACTGTGGACGATCCAAACTGAAGATATTTTTAAGGCCTTTGACAATTTTTACATCATGCAATCCATAAATGAACCTCAAATGTAACTGATCACATAAAAAGCAGTAACGATCTAACATGTCGAATAGAAACAAGTGACAAAAATATTACCAGATCTCATACCTGTACAAAAAGCAAACATGACCTGACAGCTCTCATTTCCTGACTGTTCCAGAGTTACCCTTTAAAACAATTCATAATCATGCTGGAAATTTTACCTGTGCCACAAACTTCAAATTTTCGTACACCTTTAGCTTGGTTGTACCTTTCATCACATCTTTTGTATTTGCTGCGTCTGTCACTAACTCCTGTACAAAAGTGCAAGGAAAGTATTGCGACATGTAAAATTCTGCCTCCCTCCCCCCCCGCCCTTTTTTTTTTTTTTACTTCATACTGTTTACTATACTGCAACAAGAAAAGCACTGGGAAAAAGAGCTGGAAGAAGGCACCTCATCAGCTTGTTTTAGGTTCTATTTCTTAAATGGCAAAAGAAAAAAATTCCACAAACACCTACCTTGACAGTGTCTAGACTGAACATGAAGGACATGTAAAATGAACAGAGAGAACTGCAGTGGAGGAAAGCAAATACCACTGATTATACTATTAGATCTCTTCAAACAAAAGAAAAATGACAGATTGTAATAGAAGCATTAACTTGTACAATAATTGGGCTTATGCATGCAAGCCCAATGCCTTTTTCAACACGCACCACAAAGAAACTTATGCATGTTAAATGCCATGAATAGTTTCACTGCTCTTAACAGGGTTTTCAACTTGTACAAAGGTGTAAATATAGATTATATTTTTAATATAGCTAGACATGCTGTTGCCCACATTGTTTAAATTTCAAATAAATTTCTAATTGTTTAAGTCTGCAATTTTAAACGTAGAACCTCCCTATGGATCATTATCATAATTTAGCTTTTCAGACACATATATAATGAAAACTTCCTCTGGCATACATGGATTGAGCTACAGGTATATTGATAACATACAAGTTACTGTCATTACTAAGTGAGGGTTCAGTGACTTTTTTTTGTCAGAATGAACAATTAAGACACATTATTTTATGTAAATTCAAATGTTTAACTTGATTGCTGTCATTATCTTTGGCCAGTAATAAATAATAGACCATTAACTTGTATTTGAACTATCATTGTCCTAAATGATATGGCGTTCGGCAGAGGGGATGTTTATGACTCAGAAGTATCATACCTCTACGTAACTCCAGAAGGTTAAAAAGCTAACGAAGAGTAAATAAAAGAAGATGTTAAAGTCATGTGAAGAAGTGACCTGCAGAACTTTGTCGCAAATCATGGTTTGTGACGATGTGTCAACCAGCAGTTGCCAGTCCACGTGAAACGAAAACAAGACAAACTATCACTTTAATTTTAATAAAGAATGCAAAATCTACTGCTGGTATTCTCCCAAGTAAGCCCGAGACTCTTGTAATAATGTTAATTCAGTGGGTTAGAAACAAGTCTATCAAAATACTCAAACTAAACTGTCAATATGGTATTGTTATTTTTAAAGATATCTATTTAACTACCCACTCTACATAATTCAAGATACAAATGGACATAAACCACTAACTCTACTAACTTTGAAGTCTCTGATTTCATCAAATCTGTTTGCGTCTTCCGGAAGCTGGCTTCTGATCTCTTCAGAGCCAGCGAAAATACTTTCTAGATGAGAAAACATGAGTTGAACTTCCATCCAAATGGAAATGACAGAATCTGCCATGTTTAATTTATATTGCAAACCTTTCGCTTCTTCAGTGAAATGTGCCACATATTTGATTTTCAGATTTGTTTGCAGCCGAACTTAGAGAAACAAAAAACAGCAGAAAAACTGCATTAAACAAAGTAATTTAGCAAACAGAATAACAAGGGCTAATAAAAGTTTAACAAATTCTCCTGTAACTAGTTATTATCGTATATCATAACAGAAGACATCTTTAAATACTGCAAATGGACAGCATATTATTAAATGATTTTTTTAAAAAAAAAATCTAAGGAAAGATAAACTTAGAAATCTGTAATTTTGTTAACTCCTACATGGAGACAGAGATTTTTTTAGAATATATATAGTTACATAGCATACATATAATTTCCAAGGACTAACATCTGGAGAAAACATAACTCTCTACAATAAAGATACAGCAAAAAAGTTAACTAACCAAGTGCACCAAGGGAGTGAATAATATTGATATACTAGTAGTATTACTATTAATTAGATAAACAATCAAGTAAGGATTTAAAGTTTCAAGTAGCTGTTCTGACTTTATTAAAGGAGCTCCGTTCCTGTGACGTTTTTCATAAGAAAATTCTATGGTAGCCCACATTTGGTTGTTTTCTGCTAAAATCTGGGAACAAGAAGAGTAGTAATAACATCTGTCTATACATATCACATTTCATATTTTGAGTTGAGAACTTTAAATTATATTTAATTCACAGTGACAGTAAAGCATACCACAGATAAGAAGTTAGTTTCACTAGGCTGTGAATTTTACTCCCTAGGTAAGTCACACGAAACTATTCAACTCTATCATTAATTTCTTGAAACAAAGTTTAAATGAAGTAGTTACATACTATTCTGCAAAAAGAGAAGGAAAAAAAGGGCACCTCTCACCTTCTCAGTACTCAACTCTTTCACAGCATTGTCAACTATACTTTGGACTTCATCTTCTACTTTACGAAGGTTTGCCAAGGTAGCGTTTTCTGCTACTAAAAGCCTGACTTATAAAGCAAAGAGATATCAGAGAGCAAAATAAGTAAATGGATAAGAAAAATCAGACATAAGCATATAATAAAAGTGTTCAAATGGAATCCAAGTAAAAAACAATGAAATAAGTTACATGCACTCTAAATACTGGATACACTTTCATATTTGCAACAAAACTGTGAACTTAAGAAATATTTAATCTAGGTTGATTAATGCCATTACTGTATTTTTTGGTCTTGCACTGTGACATATTGTGTATAACAATGCTAAAAGGCAAGTTTATTTGCACAGCTGTCACTGAAGCTGATGTGAGCTGCAAACACAGGATTGGCACACTAGAAATATTGGGGAGTGGTGGCAGGTATTTGCTGTATTTTATAAAATATCAATTAAAAAATAAACTTTTAAATTTTAATCAAGGCTTCGAAAACACAACAGTCAATCCTTTTTTCATTTGTTTAAAAAAAGTCACAAAACTTTCGTACTCGACCTGTTTAGCAGCTTTCTACATTAAAATAATTAAAAAATGTGTTTTTATTAAAAGTATGTGAAAAATACTTGGTATATTGGCATAGAAACATTCTGTTATGCTCACTCTCTTCTGCGTTTTTCTTTCACCTTTCCAGTTCTCTTCATTTTAAAAATGACTAAAAATTGAACTTCAAGGGTTTTTCCCTCAAAATGGTTAAAAAGTGATTGAAATTTTGAAAACCAACAACTGGTCCATGTTATACCCTAGAAACAAAAATCACTGAGATTCTTTGAGAAAGTAAAATAACTTTTTTTTTTTTTGGTTCATACAAACTTCTTAAGTTTTCCAGCTATATGATCAACAGTTGGGCAAAATATCTCTCTTCCCCTTCTGGCACTCCTCGCTCCTCCCCCCTCTTCCCTCACCCCCATCTACTGTCAAGGTCAACAACCTCCCTGTGCACTAATTCTCAAAAAGATTTACTAGCACCCTGATGTTCCAGGTGGCCTTTCCTTCCTTACCTTCCATTTCCCTCTGTCCATCATTTCCTCTGTTCACTATTAAGCAACATTCGCTTTAGCTATCCAGGAAAGTTTCTAGACACATTGCTTGGTTTTCTTATAAATATTTAATAGAAATTATTACTGGGAAGTATTCTCCTGTCCCAAACAGAACAGAGAACCTTTCAAGCTTAGTGCTATTTTCAGGCTCAGCAGGGAGACAGCCAGGTATGGAAGAACCCTCCCATTTAGCAAACCAGGTTGGCCTTCAGTGAATTGAGTTCTTTTGTCTCAGCAGAGATCACAAATTCACTTCTCAACCCACCAGATGCCTCTGTCTGAAACCTAAATCTCTGCTCCACTGACACGCTGAACAGTTGGCAGCAATGGCTCTACTACCTGCCTGACAGTACTGCTCCATCTGCATCTATATGTAGAGCACGAAAAACCATCACCAGGGTCTCTTTGGCTGAATACTTACTCCCGTCACCTTCATGACCTGGTATCAGCACCTCCTCTGCAGGATTTTCCAACTCCAATATTGCTCTCGGTGATGACATCAGATTCTTCAGTGTTAACTCCAAGTCTCTATATACATCCCATGCACAAACTTCTTTATCCAAAGACTGCATTTCCTAAGCAATAGGATTAAAATAATTGCAGGAAGTACTTGCCATTAACAGCCACCTTGCTGACAGCCTTAAGAAAAATTTAGGAGGTTTGTCAGAAAACTCTGCTTGCCTGTGCGGATGTGTGAGACAGCTGTAGTTAGCACAAGACTAGGGAAGATTTTACTGGGGTCATTGGTTTATGTGGCAGATAAAGCAAAGTGTCTGGAAATGTACTTTCCAGTATGTCAATTAAAGCAATGGACCTGTATTAACACTGCATTTACACAGTGATTTTATGATTCCAGTTGGATCAGAGCCATTTACTTTAGCACAGCCCTGAGGACTTAAGTCTAATTTTCTTATTAATTATTTCACTACAGATAAAAGTATCCATAAATTCAATACATTCAAAACCATCATTCAGAGGGGTAAGGGAGCCACATACGCACGCTGGAGAATGATAAACACGACACAAGCGATCAGCTCACCAGTCGCGATGAGCGTCTCCTCTGTTCCAGGACCTGGCATATGTGCCACAGCAAATGATGCAAAAGCAGAGGGAGAATGTTGTTATCTCAACCCCCTCCTTGCTTTTACCACCTCTGTCACAGCATGACAGCCCCCAGTATTAGAATTGGCTAGGTGGAGTCCATAATTTTGAAGCAATTTAAGTCAAGACATCTGCTATAAAGTCTGAGTCTTCTCTTACAGCACTACTAATTGGGTATGCAATTAAACTTATTTATTCCTGAATGAAACAAATGGATAAAGAAGAACAAACTTCATACCCGTTAGCTTCAAGACTTTCTTCCTTCCATACTCAACTACTATACTGTCTATGAACCACAGCTATTCCTCTAGTGACCTGCAAATAGTCTGGGGGCCTTTGTTGCTACTTTTGCTTCATACTTCACTTGTCCCATTGGAACTGTCTTCTGCAGGGCTACAGTCAATAAAGCATGGCAAATACTTCAATCAGAGAAAGTGCTCTCCCTTTAAAAATGAACATCTTTGCTGCAACTCCCATAACTCTGGAGCTATGTCTAAGAGCAGAGCAGACAAACCTCTGCAAATTCCACCTATCTCTAAAAATAATGACTTTCATCTGGTGGGCCCTATCATAAATCCCCACCCTCTTTATTCTTTCACATACTGCCTCAATTCAGAGAAGTGATAGCACAGTTTTACCATGTACCTCTGCAGGGACTAGAAACTTATCCAGAAAAATAAAGTTTTAAAGCAAAGGCCCCAAAACAAAACATGTTCCAGAATATTCAGTTTGGACTTGAGTAACAAATCGATGGGAACATCAAAGTGGGTGGGAAGAGCGAGGAAGGGGTGGCACAGAGACAGATAAACTGCAGAAAGAGACAGCTATGGAACCTGCTTTGGCAAACCTTCTGAGCCGCACATCCATCTGTTCCACATTAATCTGCCTTCACTGGGTTTTAGTCCAATCATCAATGCTGCTCTGAAACAGAAAGTACAGATAAAAGTGTCAACAACATTTGGTAAAGACAAGCTTCTGCTACACAACAGATAAATGGATGCAGGGAAAAGCCCGTCACACAGCAACAGCTCCTAGACCTTATTTTTTTTTGCAGCCCTACAGTACAACTACCTAGAAAGCACACAAAATAATCCATCTTCTCAAAATTCAACCCAAAAGCCAAGCACTTAAACAGTTTCATTCTTCAGTATCTGACAGGTATACATACCTACCTACCTTTCTGAAGTTATTAAACACACACTTATAGCCACTGACAACATAGAGGTGCACCTGGGAGATGGGGGGGGGGGGGAACTGCCTTGCACCCCCTCCTGGCAATACAAATGCTACGCACAAAATCATGGAAAGAAATCTAGTACATATATTTTTAACCTTGCCTATGAAAAACAACTTCTTGAGGGAAACTGAAGTTTACTGGGCTGATTTCCCATACAGGTGTGTACATTGCCTTTTCTGGACTCTCGCTTCTAACCTTCTTCAGCTCCCCAACATACAACCCTCAGTTCTGAAGTGGAATTTTCTGGCTTTCTGAATTATTACTCAACAATTTTAATTACTCAAGGAAATCATTGCTATTAAAAAAAGCTCAAAATGAAACTACAAAGGTTGTTTTGCTTTGGGATTATCTTGGAATTGGTTAACTTGAGAAAACAGATATTTTTACTCTGGGTATCCTAAAGCATAACAACTATAATTTCAAAAACAAAAGGAATATGAAAGTCTTAGAAGAAAAATATTTAAAATACTGAAATCAAAACTATAACACTTCTAGATCAAATTAAAAGTATAACATTCAAAACATATTCTAAGTTTATAATGATTTTTTTTTTTAAAAAAAAAATCTTCTTACATTAATATAAACACCAAACTTTCTTCAGCAACCACGCTTCTTTTCAACATTGTTTCATTTGCTTGTAGTCTGGAATAGCTACTTCGAAGAGTTTTGCAGATTCCTGCATTTGTAACATTTGTTTTTGCAGCATCTCAAGCTCTTGATCTGCCTTGAAGGGGAAAAGAACACTCAAAGTACAGTTATAGGGTATATTGAGCTGACCTAAACCTGGCAGTGAAAACTATAGATCCTGTATATATGACTCAACAAAGAAGAGCTGAGAGCAATTATTGCAAAGAGGTTAAAAAGTTGCATTTGCATTGTCTCTGAAAGGCATACAAAGGACTCTAAATTAAGCCATAAAAAGAAAAGCTGCATAGAAAACAGTTAATTTATAATGTTGTAATAAATCTCTTAACTTATTAAACCACTTCTCCTTAAAGTTGCATAAATGTTAGCAAAATCCCTTCATGATGTTTTAAAAAGATGCACTAAACAGTCCACTTTAGACTACTGCATCCAAGAGCACACTATGCTGACTTTTTAAAGGAACATGAATAGAGAATAGAAGCAAGTACTCTGATTTTTTTTTTTTTTTTCCATTTATCAGTGAGTATATGCAACATTAGAAGAGAAACAAGAGAAACCTAGATTCAGTGGTGCTAGAATTACACCAGCTTCTTGGAGGGGGCTGGGGGGGAACCGCACACACACACACACACAACACTCAACCAAAACCCCACAAAAAAAACCCAGAACAAATAAACAAACGAAACCCTCCCCAAAAACCCTGACCCACAAGCCACAAATATTTTCACATGTACAGCCAAATATAATTAAGATTTAGTACTGTAAGATTACAAGCAAATATGTTTTTATGGGATTCCCCATTACCTTGAGGCAGGTATATGCATTTTCTGTACTAAAATGAAAGGGAGCTTCCACTTTAAATCTTTCCCTGAATTCCAGCTGCTTCCCCTGATGAAACACAGATAATGACACCTGTCACTGATCATGTTCTCATAAAAAAAACCCAGAGATAAAAAATGACTGATCCCAGAATTCAACATAACTCAGGTAAAGCACATTTTCTTTTGATAACTGCAACCTCAGGTGCCTGAAGAGCAGTTTGTGCTTTACTAACGCAGCTCTCTTAACAGTATTCTGTTTTTCAGGCAATTCCTATTTAACCAAGTAACATTATTCTGAAGGAAAAAATATCACACATGGTAGAAATATATCAGTAAAACCTGTATATTAAGAGTGAGGATACCCCAACACCTGCCTATGAATAAGAAATTACAGTGGAGTATTTATTTAACCACAAGCTATACTCTGTCATAGCTTTTACTAGAATTTTTGTCAGCTGTAAAATAATTAATTTTATGGATCATTGCTAATCATAAACTACTTGAACTTAATGAACTCAGTTATTTTATGTATAACCACATAAAACTTCATTCAAAAATATGTTGGGAATCTTCCACATAGTAAAACAGAGAGCTCCACTCCTCCTGCTTTAACACATTTCCAAATATATAAAGCTGACATGGAAATAGCTTTCTCATTCTACAAATCTCCCCAAGATCTCTAGAAAGACCCATTCAGTAAACCATGTGAAAAAAAAAACAACAACATTCCATCAGGATGGAAAAAAAAAAAAGATACCTTGACAGGTTTTTTGGTCTGTGTCAAAAGAAAGTACAAGGAAAAGAAGCCTGAATCCAAGTCACTTCAGAGTAAATTGAAGACTTGCTTACAGTACATGTCAAAAATCCTACATTTATTTTCCTAGTCATCTCCTCAATCTGATTTGGACCAGATCGACACAGAAATAGAAATTCCACTGTGGACTGGAAAACTCACTGAAACTGGTGAGAAGTTTTCGTTTTGATAATTAGATTACCTGATGAAAAACATTGGCTGAACTTCTACCCAATTCTATTTATCACTATTTACAGTGTAGTGCATCTCCCAAAACAGACCAAATAAAGGTGTCTCATACACAGATGCTGATCTTAAAGCCACAGCTTAATAAACTCTTTTTTTAGTGTCAGTAGCAACCACTGCCACTGTAGCGTTTTCCCACCTATTCTCACCATCCAGTTTTGCTTAATTCAGATAACTCCCCCAAATTTCACTTGCCACCCAATAGAATTTTAACTGGGAGAGGCACAGGGCAGAATATACACAGAAACAAGTGGCTGAGAAGTCTGAAAGACAGCATCACCTGACAGGCGCCAAATCCCAGCTTTTGTATCCACATTTGAAAAGAGCCCCAAAATACTGCTAACTGTGTTAAGGCATGCAAAGCAATGTAGGAAATTCTACACTCACCAGAGTTTCTATATGGCTTATCTTCTAGGAGGAGGCTTATGAACGTGAACATGGTTTGGTCATTATTTTAAAAAATAGCAAGTAACTACTGGAGACCTCATCATAGCAAAATGTGACAGATCTCTTTTTGAATTGATTTTCCATCATTCACATAAAACAAGTCTTTTAAAGAACACAAGAAAAGCTACCTGGTTGTGTTGCTGGCCGCTGCAAAGGAACAAGGAGAATGGAGTTACTTTACGTCACTGAGATCAGATACTGCTATTTTAGGACCATATACACATACATAAATGTGAAATACTACTTTTGCTACAATATCTCTAACTGGGCATAAACTTTGCCTGGCATCTTCTGTCGACAGCTTTCTAACAGTGCAACCATCTCTTTTGAAGGTTTAAAGAGTTCACAGTGGTTTGCTGCCTCTCCTTCACAGCCAAGAGATGGCCAGAACACAATAATTTCCCTTGGTCACCTCTCTTTGGAGTCCAGCATCTGTCACTTTTATAAATTCTAAGTCAGTTAGACTACCAAAGAGAAACAGGGATGATGACAAACTGAGCAAACATTCCTTGCTCTAGTGAATAAACATGTAGTAACCCCTATTGATACTACTTATCTGTTTTACAAAATAAATATAATTATTTATAAAATAAAACCAAGACAGTTTTACTATATTGTTTTAAGACATTCTGGGCCTGATTTCCAGAAATGGCAAGTGCTACTATTGAGAATTAACCCAACAGGATATGCAAGTACAAATCTGGAATACAAAACCAAACCAAAACAAAAAACACACAAACCAAAAAAAACCCACAGAACACATACATTAGAAAACCACTAAGGAAACAAACAAACAAAAAAAGCTGCAAATCCAGCTCACCAAGGTATTATACGTAAAAAGACTCCAAGCTTACAGTTATTCTTTTCGGGCATGTAAACACACACACTCCATTTCACTCAACAATGACAAATCTCAGGAGATACTCCTTGAACTCCATTTCTTAATAAGGTTTCACAAGCTCATTTTGAAAGGCTTCATATCTGCTTTAAACTAACTTTCAAAAATTTTTTGAGTCTTCAAAGTTGCTTATCTGAACATAAAGGTTTTCATAGATATTTTCACTAGAGGAGAGATAAATAAATGCATATACTCCTTCAATTCCCCCCCCCCCCCACTAGTCAATTACTAAGACTAATTGCTCTCTTGCCTGCTCTTCAAACAGTTTAATAGTGCGATGCTGTTGAGAGACTTTGTCAGTAAGAGGCATCTTCGTGGATGCTAAACCATGACCATGGAGAAGGAATTGCTTTATAAACTCAGACCAGTCCTCCAGCCAGAGAGACACATAGCTAACAAGAGATCTTCCGTACTCCAGAGCTCTGTCAGTAATATTTGCCACTCTCCCCATAATCTCCTGCCTGATTTCAGACAGATCAAACATGTTGTCCATATCATTCCAGGCATCAAAAGAAAAGTTTTGTTATTTCAGTAAGTGAGACAGTAATACCTGCTGGTTAAATTTACATGCAGATGAAAGACTGGAATTCTACCCCTTTTCCCCAGAGATGTATTAACAAGAAAAACTACTATTCACTCAGCTGCTCCTATTTTGGGTTTACGTTTTGTTATATGAACACATAAAACCAGACTGAATATACATCCTTTGCAAGTTATTCAAAGCTGAACTTTTCCTGAACTATATATAATTCTGACCACCAGTTTAGTGTGTAATCCCTTACTTGTCTAAGACATTAAGTTCCCACTACGTGCAGATTTATGTATATCGCAAAACAACACACTCTAGTATTTCTTGTACCAAGTGTGCTCCTGGATCATACTTTGGTCAGCATAGAGGACTTCCGAACCTCCTTGGAACAGCATTTACAGTAGCAAAACTCAGCAGCTCTGCATTGAAAATACTACAGGTTGGCAGAAAACTGTCATACAATACAGCAACTTTGATGGAATATCCACATTTTGTAAGAATACTTCTGCATGTTTGTTTTGCTTTGCAGTATCAACCCTTGTCATACTTAACTAAGTGTTAAAAAGAAACCCTTATTTTGATCTCTTCCTTAAATTAATATCAGTAGTATAAATATAGGCAACAAAATACAAATAAGATTAGGTCTGAAACTGAACTAAAAGTTGCTCCCCAGATAGTAACACTAAAATTACTGTTGATAATAGACACAAAAATTTGTTGCAATAGACACAGAAGCAGGTCCCTCAAAAAAGTTAGCAAGAATGGGGCAAAGAGACAAAAAAACCCTGCTTCCGCATTCACGTCTTACTCAAGTTAAGTTCTCTGACTCAGTCACTGTATGACATATCAATTGTAGTCATGTAACAGAGCAGTTCATATTTAAGGATATTATAATTCAATTCATAAGTAAACTACCGAATTAAATTATCCGTTGTGTATTTTTAGTTACACATATAAGGAAGAAACATTCACATTTCAAATCAAAATTATTTCACAATATATCTAGTGCAAGACAATGTTTCAGAACACTTTCTCCAGCTGCAGAAATGACTTTCCCCATGGGGATCACAAGAACAACATAGCTCAGGGCAGCAAGAAAATGACACAGCAGCTCTACCATGACTGCCGCTTGCCGGTTGTTCCCAACCTACTAACTTTTAAAAGCACTAACGCTCTTTTCAAATGTTGCCAAAATTGTTCTCTCTTCAAACATCAGTCAAGGAACTTTTATGCAGTTTGTGCAATTACACAAATAATTCAACAAAACACATACAAGTAAGGAAGTATTAACAGTCAAATACTTAACACCCATACCATCATACCAAAATACAGCTCACTTGGCCATTACCTCAACAAGATGATGGATCTGGTAGCTATCTTCTTGCAGTATTTTGTATATTTTAGCAAGTCTTTCTCCTTTGTCATCCAGGTATAATAGAGCTTCTTTTTTACCTTTCCTGAAAAAGAGGGTATGTTCCATCCAAGCATTCATAATTCCCTGAATTGATCCAGCATTGTCCTTTGATGGCTGAACTCTCTGCTGTGAATCACACACTGATGTTTTCACCTGTTCGACACAGTCCCAGCAGGTTGTCGCCTGCCACATGCATATTTCTTCTGCTTCTTTCAGCTAGTCATCAATAATATTTTTCAATCGGAGGATATTCTGCCCCCAGAGTAGTCTGCATTAGCCTGCTGTGCAGCTGAATGACAAGTTCAAGGTTTCCAACACACTGTTCGCAAGGAGATGCACAGGATGAGATGCCCTAACATCCCACACATGATACTATGCACTTTGCTGGCAGAACAGCTATTTGGCCAGCTGTGGCCAAGCATTGCAAGCTGAAGCATAAGCTGCAGGTGGAATTCTGTTAGACCAAGACACAAGCTTTCCTTTCAACAACAGGATGGTTACAGCCATGCACGTGCTCACATACACGCATGCAAATTGCAAGGGCAGGGAGAAAAAACAAAAACCAAACCACATGTTGCTAACATATCCCACCATCACAAACCTTCGCAAAACTCTTCCTTTTCTCATACACAGCTAAAGTTGGTTCAACATTAAGAGATATTTCACCTCTCTCAATAAAACCACTAGCTAGAAAAGGAAAGAAACAGTTTGTTTTATAGTTATCCTTCCAGAAGCCTCAACACAATGACTTTTTGTTTTGCATTTAATCTCAGATACAAAGGCATTAGAAAATCTTTTTAATGACTGGGATATAAGAAAGTATACAGGAGACTTCTTTTAACTAGTATTCAACAATTTAAAGGTAGGGATTTCAGGGCTTTTTGAAGTTCGATAACTTAAAGAACCACTGCATTTTATAAAGTAAGAGCTAACTGTCATTGTTATATTCCTCCATGCGTCTCTAGGGAAACCATTTACTACTGTAATAACCTCCTTTACTGTTTAAAGCAAGAGCTCTCCCCTGAGCAGGTATAGGGCAACCAGATTTCCAGACTGGAAAACAAAGACAACAAAAATAGTAAGATTTACGATTTTAAGATTTACTCATACCCTAGAATATTACTGTCATTTTATGACTGTGAAGTCAAAAGAGAAATAACAGAGCCAGATTTAGTTACAATTATACGCACATACCTTAGGATCAAAATTCACACTCAGGAGGCCATTTTCGGGATTATGCTTGATTAGAGGTTGGTCTAAATCAAACTGACAAATTTCATCCACCTGAACTTTCCATTCACAATAGGTCTGATTGGTCAAGGAATTTCAACATTTCCACATATTTCCGAGAAATAAAAGCAGCTTCTGGACTTTCTAAGACTCTGCAAGGAAAAACACACACATAATCAATTTTCTTCTTTTAATGATAGCAATACACAAACAAATCCTGTCGAAAAGCTTTAGTTTCCTCACATTATTCATTTTTAGATGAAGTTCTGTGTATGCTGGCCATTTTCAAGCTATCCATAGCTTTGCCAAATTGAATTACAGGGGAAAGGCGCATAAAGCAAGAAGTGAGAACACTGAGAACAATTAAAACTCTGGGGAAAAAAGGGAGATATGTCCCCCTTGCATGTTACTAGCTATGTCAGTGGTCAACAGTTGGAATTTATATTACTCAATAATTTAATTCAGGCGTATCTAACACGCCTACAGGAGCTTTCCATCCTTTGTGCTGCCACCTAAAAGCATGTTTGCTGAAGGATCAGGAACAAAGGGAGAGACAGGGCACAATTTTCAAATAACTTGGATGTCTAGATCCCCCCTAAGTATCTTTGAAAGTCTTGTCACCATAGAACATTAATACTCTTTGCATGGGATATATTAGCATCGCCTTGAAGCGGAGAAATTCCTGGGTTTGCTAGTTATTGACTCATCCAAACAATCATTCAAGCAAATCTCTTACAGTTATTAAAAAGCAATTCTGAGAGTACTACCAAGTGCATTTCAATGCAGAAATAAGAAGTTTCCAGAATATACCAGAAAATTTGAACTGTACACAGGCACAACATGGATGTTTAAATTTACTTGAGTAAGAGATCGTATTATGCAAATCACACTTGTTCAGTGATTAGCGATGCCTTATTTAAAGGCCGTTAACTTTTCACTAAATCAGTGACTATGAACACTAAGAGGCGAGACAGATGAAAAGTAGGTCCAAAATGTCTGCATTCGTTCCTTCAGTTCTTTACACCATTTAAGACTTTCTGAAGTAACCTGTATATTTTTGCTAATTATTTAATTCTCGTCTTCCACCTGCTTATTAGAACAGAAATTAAGCCACTGTGAACCACCAAGAAAACAATTTTTTATTTTTGCATTGTGCAATACTTTTTTTTTAATGTGTTCATCATGTATATGTCTGTAGTTATCCTGTTCTTCAAACATTTCCAATAAAATATTGTAATTTAGGCTAAATATCTCCGTGATGAGAGGGTTTTTTTATATATTTTCCAAAGATGGTTAAAAGCTTAAAAAGAAAATAAAGAAAAAAAAAAAGAAATCAAATAGCAAAGTAAGCATTAGAGTTCTTTTTCTGTAATACTCTCAACTTGAAATCTCATCCAAAATGCTTCTGAAGTACAAGGACCAGAACTGTACCAAGCTACACCATCAGTATGTGCCATGTGCTGACAAACAGACCATATATTTTCAAATATGCTCTTAAATTCTGCTAAACAGATGAATTCTAGAAAGCTAAAGAATGACAGGTTAGCTTAGATCCTAGAAAATATGGAAGTAGGATTTCCAGATCCAGGCGTATACCCCACACTCTAGATACGTTCTAAACCCTACCCTGCACTTTTCTAACCTGCATGTTTTCTCCCCCTTTTCCAGATATGTCCTCTCTCATAAGTCACTAGCCTCTTCCTCCAGCATCTCACACAAATTCAAAGTCTTAATTGTACACTAATGTTTTCTGGGGAAAAAAAAAAGCCTACTGCTGTAAAAAATTACCGAGAGGCAAGCAGAAGTGACTTCTCTGAGGATAAGTCACCTTCCATTCTCCTTGTTACGTTTAAAGCTAAAACGAGTCATCTGCCTTTTGAAAGAGCAGATTTAATACTGTATTTATTATCCAAATCCAGTGAGAAAATAAATTTGGAAAGAAACAGGGTAAATGCCAGCACTAAATGTAAGATACTCATCTAACTGCTAACAATGCCAAAATTGACAACCTAAGGAAAATTAATTTACTCAAAATTTGAAGCATTAATTATTACTGCCTTATGCTTACCACACCTAATTTACCATACTTTGACACAGTTTTAGTGTGGTGTATACAGTGTCATAGAAATGTATGTCTAAAAGGGACTTCAAGAGCAATTAGTCCGTGTTCCTGAGCCAAGACGAGGTCTGCTATACCTATGCCATTTCCAAGACATGTTTTTCTAGCCCTCCCTGAAAGATTTTTCTGTAATGAAGAGCCTGTCACCTCCCCTAGCAATCCATTCTAGCGATTCATCATGCTTGGCATAAAGTGGTTTTCCCAGTCATCAGACTTAAACCTTCTGCACTTTAAATCAAGTTCATTATGTTCTGGATGCAGAGAACAGACTATTTTTTTTCCTGTATGCAGAAGCCTAATGTATTTGAATATTTATGTTTGTTCTCTGTCTTTTCTTCTCCAGCCTCAATAACCATCAACAGATGATGTTCCTGAAATGTAATGCTTATACCTGGGCACAGTACTCCATTGGAGGCTTCATCAAGGGTAATTAAAATCTGAGATTTCTCCTCATGCCTCTCGGGACAATCACCTATTTGAACATCTTACATACTTACCTCTTTCTTAATAACATGACATCACTTACTCAGGTTCTACATAGGACAACTCCTAAATTGTATTTTGAAGAACTTTTCTAATCAGTTGTTCCCTTACATTTTAACTATTCCTGCTTAAGAATAATATTTACTACTGCAGAAATACACTCCAACTACGTAGGCTAACTATATGCTACAGTGGATGGAGAGCCTGCACGCACCTGCCATCAATGATATTCTCCATGCCTTGTGCAGTCAAGTGCAAATACAGAATGTTAGTGAGCAAGGCACCTCTCTGTTTCTTTGAGTTAGGTTTTAGATCTGGCCTTAGTTATGGGTTAACTTCTGGAAAGAACCTCTATGCAGAACGTCATTAAAATGAGAATAGAATCAAACAACTCAATCTGATTCTCCAGCTGAAATACACGTTAGACAGTATTCCAAGGCATTCAGTTCACAAATAGGTTACCTAGATATAAAGTATAGTTTAAGCAATGCACAAAACTGTTTTTCTAATAATAAATGAAGAACAGTTTCATGTGTATGGGTACTGACCACGAACATGGACTCTAACCCTGAACAGTCATGAAATCCTACACAAAGAACTGAGGCAAGATGTCCATCAAGATCCAGGGTTATGGCTTTAAATTCAGTATAATCATCTTCAAACTCCTGTAACATTAGAAAAAAGAAGTATAAAATGCACGTCTTTCCAATGGGAAGAAAAGCTAATGGGCAGCATATGGTTGGGCTAAACACGTAGCTCACCTCTGTCACTGAACAAACTTCTGAGAGTTTTGTATTTCAGGTTTTTCAGTACTACTTTAACCCATGAGCAATGATCAATACCATCTAACAGTGATGCTTTTGGTTTGGATTTTTAGACGAACCAAGTTAACAACTGAAGCACTTGCTTAGCAATACAGATTATTTTTAAATAACAGCATAAGATCTATACACGTGTATCAGCACAAGACCAATACATGTGCGCACTACTGATACAGATAGTCAAGGAAAGCAAATTATTACAATATTTTGTTAGGAAGCTTGATAAGAGGGATAGCCATCTATGCCAGGTAATATTACTCCTTACTTTTATGCTGTTTCATCCTGTTAACCCTCCTGTTTAAACAAAGAACTCCTCAACAAGTTTTTACAAGCCCAAATTATCTCTGCATATTATCATTAAGTAAGATATTATGAGCACCAAACTTCAGCTACTCAAATACTTGAAGTCAACTCACTAAGTAAACAGTATCTTTTGACTGACTCATTGTTACATTTAATTAGATTATCTTAAGAATCCACAGCTACCACATGTTATGCAACAGAACAACAGTCATTTTCTATAGCACAGGTGTAGTCTCTTAGTACTCAAGGTAATTAACCATGTTCACAGGTGAGGACTTTTGGAAAAATAATACCAGAGCAGAAAATACAGGTGCATATTAATACAACTTCATGCTGGTTCTAAAGGGAGAGGTCCAGCACCTTCTGCTTTGACCTGTCAGCAACACAAACAGTAACATGTATGTGTAAAGCTACATTTGCTCCTTTGTTAAATATGTTCAACACTGATCATCTCTGAGAAATATTTTTTTTTTCTTTACAGCTTGGCTGTATCTCTTTTCTATTGCAAGTCACTTGAAAAATAAGTGGAAGTACCAGTAGCCAAGGTGGACATTTAAATAAAATCCAGCACCTTTGGAAAGGCATAACAAATTAACTTGTTTTTTTTAACAATCTTCTTCCTTTCTAACCCCCTCCCCCCCAACTAATGTGTATTTTGTTTGTTTAGGTTTCTTTTTAAACACACTGCACAAACCCACACATATGTACCCAAAACACATGACAGGATGAACACCATGCACTTCTCCATAGCAAATAAAGAAATTCAGGTTTAGTTCTGTGACTGAGTGTGATATGTATTTAAAAATACATATATTTAACACTTCAAGAATCTGTTTAAGACAATCAGTCCAAGAAGCCCACATTTGTGCCCTGAAAGCTAAGCATCCTTTGGTCCTCTTTGGGGTCAAATCCCCCCAGTCACACCACAAACCAGACCACTGCTCTGTTCTGGATTTCGTGCAATTCCATCCACATATTAACTGAACACAGGCTGTACATTACCTATCCTGAAGCATGTAACACTTACTCTTGGAAATATGTGGACACTATTCATATATCATACACTGAATAGCATGAACCTTATAGCTCATTTGTTTGTCAGAAGCTTCAAGATGACAACTTCTGTTTGACAAAGCATCTGATTAGTATTGTCAAACCAAAAGGCAAATAATTTCTGATGAATCTAGAAAAAAATACTTTAGCGATGACAGTAAAAACAGCACAGTAATTGGTGCTTGGTATTCCACTTGTACTTCTGTCAACACTAAGCCTGCATACATGAGTAAGAGTGGCTCAAACCTGAAAACAAATACTCATTGAGTGTTTTACTTGGCAATAAGCTGGAAAATCAACAAGGTTATAATGCAGAATGATTGCTCAGAAACATACTATAAAGGTTGCTTTAGTCCTAAGTCAGTTGAGTCACTAAAGAAGGAATTACTGCCTCAAAAGCAGATCAGCTTAACCATCTTACAACCTATGTCTGGCCAAACATGATCATTGCTGTACTTTAACTAGCAGCTTAAAACTGTTATTCAAGCATCTTACCACCATTTACATTTATATACTGAGTATGCAGGGAAACCTTCGTAGAGGCAGAGGCAAAACCAGGCGAACTACTTACAGACCTGAGAAGGGTTGTCTTGAAACCACATCTCTTACAGATGCTTCAGAGCAAGCAGAAGTCAAAAAAACCAAAAGCAGCATCAGGTCTCTACAGCCACTCACTTCTCCCTTCTGAGGCAGCTTTGTGCAGAGATTAGCAGGAATTTAGTGTGAATCATAAAGGATTTATCAGGAGCAATGAAATTTAGAAGCGCAGCATAGCAAGTCCTGACCTTAAGACATGAGAAGTTTTGCTATGGATTTTAAAGCAGTGCCAGGATTTTACCCCAAAGATATTAACAACTTTGCAAAGCTTCTGTATGAATTAAACTCATGTAATTCATTTAGTTCAAATCTGGTTTATGACCATTCTTCTGGATTTTTAATTACCTAGATTAAGACACATATTTGCAAGAAAAAACAGTGTGCATACACACAAAATATATTTTCTACCACATCTAACAGAACAGTAAATTTATATATTCTGCTAATAATTACATTATTATTAATAT
>NW_009619074.1:0-16392 GCF_000690535.1 Cariama cristata | reverse complement strand
TTCAAACTTTCTCATATCCTCCACCCTAGTGATCCTTCCAGCCCAGAAACCACAAGGAAGCTCAACCAGGCAGTAGATCCTGGAGCAAACCCTCCTCTGCTGAGGCAAAAAAAGTTGAATTAATTGAATCAAATGACTTTGAACCCCCCAGTAACAATCACCATACATGGAAGGACCTCATCAGTATCTCCGTTATTTCACAGTTTATTTCTTTCAGCCTCCTCAGATTAATACCATCTGCTCCTGGTAATTCACTGCATTTGTCTTTCTCAAGTTGCTTCATAACTTCCTCCTGAGAGACTGCAATCTCTCTTAAGGCCAACGCCTGATTTCCCATAGGAAATGCCCTCTGAATAGCACCTTCCACGGAAAACACAGATGCAGGAAATTTGTTTGACTTCACTCTTAGCAAAGTCTCCTTTCCAGTTGACTCCTCGTTGCCTAACAATGCACACTCACTCATGCAGTTTTCTAAACACTAACAGGTACCTGTGAGTTTCTTCTCTTGCAAGTTTTTTTATATTTTAGCCAAAACTTTCCCATACTTATATGGCACAAAGTCTCTTTATAGTCTCAAGATTTCTTGATAGTGTTTATCCCCAACATTTATCAGGATAGAATGTTTCAGACAAAGAATGACTAAGAATTCTAATAAATATATTCCTCATATTTGCCCATTTATCTTTCACAACCATTATGTCTTCCTGGAAGAATTTCTATTGATTAGAAGTAAGTTGAACCTTCTACATTCCTCACCTCAATTAACTCCTGGAATTACATGATGAATCTCTTCCTTTTTCACAGTCTCCAAAATGAGTTATCAAATGATCAGTTACTCACGCTCTCAGTAAACTGCTCCAATCTGCCGTTCTGCAAAGGCCAACGAGGTGATCCACTAATTATGTATTGCCAGAGCTGCCGGTTTAGTAAGGATCTACAAAGGAATGGCTTTAGCTAAGACAATAGTTTGGGTTTGAATGTCATGTAAGGGTGCTGCTTCTTCAAACAGAACTAGTAACATTATTTAAATCTCACTGACTCAGGAAAATATGGAAAGGCATGCAAATTCTGCTGTCAAGACAATAAAGTAAACAAACTAAGACACAATAGGATTAAAAGATGGAATAAAAGTCTGAGATCAAAGAATCCTCATCAGAAACTCTTATGCACCAACAGTCACTTCTCATGCAAAATGAGTTGCAACTATACTGAAATCAGACAGGTAGAAAAAGCAATCCCTGGAACAATCAGAACTGTTGGTTTCCAAGGGGTTTACAGCATCAAATACAACTCCTTATAACACTGCTATAAACAATTTGGAAACCAGTCAGTGCTACAGAGAACAGGTGTAGAGTACTTCCTGCAAGGATTTCCAATTAATAGGCAGCTGTATTCTGTACTTCTGGTTTAGGGCTACAGCAGATCCAACATCAGCTAACCCTGTTCTCTAATTATGATGTGCCAAGTGGCTTCATCTGTTTGCAATCTTTCCTTTTTAGGTAAATGAAAAGAGGATTAAAGAAACAGTGTACAAAAGGTAGGAGGCTATCCACTGAACAAAATAATTCAGAGCTAGGTAATGCTGAACTGTCATCAACTTCAGATGACAATAGGAAAAGAATAAATCACAGAGTACTTGTGTGAGGTTTGGAAAGAAGAATTGTGTAAAGGTGATATATAATGAATACACTCTTGATAACAGCACCTAATACCTATAGGATGCCTTTTCTACAGTTTCAGATATTATTTATAGTAAATTCTTCTACAATAAGTATAGTATTTACATTCTTTATAGTCAATTGCTGTACAATACTAGTGCATTCTCTAACACCTGAGTTGATTGTGTGACTCTCCAATTTTACCAAATTCCTTGACTCATTGAGTTTCCATTGGTTTTCTCAAGACAGGTGGAGCTTAGCAAGATTATAAGGAAATTAATCTGCAGATTGTATCAATGGTAGGGCTGTACCAGTCAAGAAAGACAGAGGAAACTTTCTGGAACCAGTCATGGCCTGACTTACTGATGACATTTGTTTCTACCTACCACCATTTGAAAATCGGCTCATGATTTGAAGCATATGGAAACGTTATGCCTTCAAACCTTTATTAAAATTATTCCCTAGAGAATTTCAGATATTTCTTTAAAAGCTTCCTACTCTATTTGAGATGATTTGTAAACTCTGTTTACAAAGTTGTTTCAAGTTTTCCAGGTATTTGTCACCTTGTAGAACAGCTGCAGAGTGTACAGTGAGAGGAAATATTTTTTTAATGTCCATTTGATATGTAATGTCTTCCAGTTTCATTGAACATACTCTTACTGCTACATTCTGAGAATGGGTGTAAAAATAGTGCTTGTGTTTATCAGTTATTTCTTAGTACATTTTTTTTATGACTCTCTCCTCTCTCTTCTGCTCTAAAGAAAACAGGTCAGGGTATGGATTAACCATTTTTCTAAATGCTTGTTGTGAATACAACCCTTCTTGAAGAGATAACCTGAACTAAACATATTATATAGTACTATTTGTATTCTGAAATAACTACTGATTTATGTAGATGACTTTATAATATCTCCAGAATTATCATCGTCCCTTTTCTAAAATATTGCTGAGGTTGAGGTTTTTTACTGATTTTGCACATTGGGTAGAAGTCATAATTATGTTCCCATAATAGTACCCAGGTGTCTTTCCTGAGTTAATTTAGAATTCAGTAAGGCGTATGACTAATTAAAACTTCATTTAGAACCAGATACTCTTGAGAGCTGTGCATAAATGACTTTATGACATTTTTAAACATACAGAAAAATGATCTGTGGGGTATGTCAGCTGTTCCACACCTCTACTGCCTGATAAGCAATTAAATTTTTTTAAAGTATATCCTTCTCTTAGACTTTTGAGTGTATAGAAAGAGCAACAGATAATAAATTTTTTTAGTGTAGAAAAAAAGAAAAAGTAAATGAAGAAGCCATAACCCTCAACAGACTGGACTTGGATACAGTCGCTTGATTCTTGCTTATAGACTCAGAAGATTACAAACCTTGCAGGTAACAAAACATGGCTCTGGAACTAAAAAGGAGTATAAATAGGAATTCACTGTCAGATATTTCTTCAGAATCAGTGGAGATGAGACACAGACGGAGAGGAGATTAAATCTACAGGAGACCTGGGGTATATTAATTAAGTGTCTGACATTACAGAACATATGTCTGGGGTGAACATAACCAATCTCGTCTTGGTGAGTTGATTTTCTGATAGTGTCTTGAAGACTAGTGGCCAGTATCCTTTATAAAAATCTTTACATCTACATTACTTAGTGAAATCAGGAAATAAGCATCACATTCTGGGCATTTATTAGATTTAGCTTAAATGCTGAATTCTTGCATGGCAAACAGCCACTTTCTCTAGAGTTACTGAACTTATTCCCTGTCAGATGGAAAAGCAACTGTGAAAAATCTTTACATAAGCCTGCTGGGACTCCATCAAAGCCAGGTGTTTTGGCAAGACTCATCTGATCTCCAAGTTTCCTAAAACATTACTGCCTTTTCTGATATTAGCTAGAAGAGACAGGAACTGTTGTTTAACTTACCGGCTGAAATGGAAAACAGAGATGTGCTGGGTATCATAACACTGTGTTTTTATCATGCCTTTAAAAAGATTCAAATATAGATAAAAACTAAGCAAAAGCTGTATTAAAATAAGCTGAGTAAGCTTGTGAAGTCAGGTAGCAAAAATAAGGAAAATTGAGGCAGCCTTCACACAATCCCCCTTACACTTGTCTGTCACTCTACAGCATCACAATAAATGATGCAGTCCCCATTATAATCAAAAAAAGTCTTCAGAAAATTTGGGAACAAAACCAAGTTTCAGAATTAAAAGCTTAACTACGCATCCCAATAGGGTACATATAAAGCCTTGACATGCACGCACATAAACACATACTGATAACTTCTCCTTTTGCCAATTATTTCCTCAGCCCTTACTTACAAATGACCCAAATGATCTTCCCCCCCCCCCCCCCCCGCCCCCCAGCACCTAGTGATTTTCCTCTCCTTTGCATGCAGGTAGGAACTGCTATAATTTTCCACTCCTTATACACTGAAGCAGTGAGGGTTTCTGCTCTTCTCACCTTTCCAACCTCACTCCTTCTCTAACCATATATATGAAATCAATGACTAATGTAAAAAAGGCTTGTCTTATTGTCCCTTAAAGAGCACTGCATCAGCAAAATGAGACAAAAAGAAAACTGTTACAACATCAAAGTTCAGATCTTCTAAATCTGGAACCCCATCTTGACAAATGTAACAGGAGGATGAAGCAGTAAAAGGATGGGTGGAAGAAGTTGTATGTGAGAAAAAGAAATAATGAACAAATTGTTGCATAGTAAGCTGAAATCTCAGCTCCTTCTTAGCTACTGTCTCCTGCTCCAAGACTTCTACTTAAATACACAATAAAACGTTCATTTTATAGTTAGCTCTGACTTTTTTAGAACTCAATCATGAGCTTTTTATACTCTTCTATAGCATCTACTGCGATGAGATCCTGCTTTGTGGTTGGTGCTTCTGTGCACTACTTTAAGGCAATAGCAAAAGCTTCCCATTTCAGATGTATTTGGAAGGATTTTTTAGCCAACATAGGCAAACATTATAGTTTATTATATGATACATGGATGCTTCCCCTCAGCTCAATTTTACCTTTTACTGGGCTCCACAGTCTTAGTGAAGTATACATGTATATCATCAACAGAACAGACCATCAAGTATTTAATTTACACTTTAATATAAGTGGGGTGAGACTACACACTGCTTGGTATATATCCACTGAAAACCTCCTCTGAGAAAGAATTCAAGTAGAACCAAGAGAGTTAGTTTTCATGAAAAGTCAGCATCAACCCAGAGTCATAACAAAGCAATGTGTATTTGAGAGGAAGCCATCAGAAAACTTGAGAAGTTGGAACACGTAACTCCGCACTGCTTTTTTCTGTGTTTGTATGTATGTAACGTTGATCCGTAAGTGTCATGGCACTTTACAGATATTAAACACACAGACTGTTTTCTTTTCCAGTCCCCAGTTCTATGCTTCAGGTACCTCTCCTGACCGTTTGTTCTATTTAGGCTGGATTATCAGTAGTTAACATGAATTTCTAAAGCCAATCTTTAACTTTTAATCAAAAAGTGTTGCCAACCAACTCAAGAACAAAGACAAACACACTATTCATATATATAATATATGTATAATATAATAAATAATATACATATATGTAATATATGTGTATGTGTGCACATGTGTGTGTATAAATATACATACATGTATAAGTATATACATATATTACTTGCAAAGGAGCAGCAGGTGCAATAAATAAAAAAATTATCCTTATTTACTTTTTAATAAATAAGAACTGGAAAAGTTCAGGGAATTTGTTCAAGCAACATTGAACTCAGCAGTAGTATTTTACAGCTGTTAGTGCAAGATCTCATTCTGTTTTCCTTTCTACAGGGGTTGTGCCCCTTACAGTGTTTTGTTTTTGTAGCGCTTCAGAACCGAACAAACCAGAAACTAAATTAAACTCAGCTAAAACCATTGTGGTTAACCTAGGTGTGAAGCATGACATCATGAAAAACAGAGTTTTCCCTAGTTTCCACATGAAACAATAAACAGCCATGGCTGACTCAGAAAAGTCAGCCCATGTTCACCAGAAAATGCTGAAACTTTGTTTTGCTTATGGACCTTGTCTGAGGCTTTGGGTTTTTTTTATTATTTTTTTAAGGAATGAAGATTAAAAAATCCCAAGAAACATTTATATATGTTTTTCCAAATCTCTTCGAATCTTGGGAAGGACTATAAAACTCAATCATCCTCTTTATGTTTGGAGATACAGAGAATCACAGCATGGTGGGGGTTGGCAGGGCCCTGGGAAGACCCCCCAGCCCACCCCCCTGCCAAAGCAGGGTCACCTACAGCAGTTGCACAGGATCACGTCCAGGTGGGTTTTGAATATCCCCAGGGAAGGAGACCCCACAGCCTCTCTGGGCAGCCTGTGCCAGGGCTTGGCCACCCTCAAAGTACAGAAGTTCTTCCTCATGTCCAGATGAAACAGGAGCAACCCAATCTGAAAAATTACTTTAACAGAAAGGAAAAGAAAAAAAAAAACAAAAAAAAAACCCCACACACAAAAAAGGAAAAAAAGGAAGTTCTCATGAAGAAAATGCCTTTGGAAACCTCAGCCTTACAGTAGACCAGATGTACTTCAGTGTGTTCCTCAGTCATGAGGAGGTACACACATTCAAAGCTTAAAACCACACTTCAATAACTGAAGCAAGCAGCTTCATGTCTCAGCTTTAGCATTCAGATCAGTCCATAACCCAATTGTTGTCACAAAACAATACATCAGTTAAAATGAATGTTCCCTTGCTAATTGTATACACTTTAGATGTAGACATCTTTCCTTTCCCTGAAACTATTTGTAACCCTCTTAAGTTTAGATCATTTATAGTCTCTGCCCTCAATGCCCAGTAGATATTATAAAAAATAACCATGAAACAGATGACTACAAAATATGGTTTCTTTATTTTTCCATAAATGAGTTACAGTTATACTGTAAAAGTGCTGCTACCTTGTGTGACAGACAGTACTTGGGGTTTTTCCCTTCTTGCCCACAACTCCTTGATACTCCTGTAAGTAGACTGAGCCAGGTGGGACCCACAGGGAGAACAGAAATTGCCGTTGCCACAGGTCAGCATCCTCAGGTTTCGGCCAACACAAGAGGAACCACAGCCAGGAGGTGAGTCTGCTTGGCCTGAAGCATGGACACAAAGTGCTGTGAGGGACAGACAGAGTCCGACTTCTGAGATGACAGGAGGAACCTTCTTAGGGACCAGAGATCACTGGGGAGGGCTGGCAGCAGCGGAGAAAGTCCCTGGGATGACTGAAAACAAGTCGTGAAGAAAGGACCCCAGGGGAAAAGGGAGAGTTACCCACACTTCTTTGTTATTTCTGTTTGTCTGACCCAATCATTGGGAGTTTTATTGCTTGGGAAGGCAGTTAATTACCCTAGCCCAGATGTGAACAAAACCTGGCTCTTCACCATTAAAAAGCTTTTCAATGTCTCGGAGGCATTCACTAATAAAAAGGTTTGACAAAGCATCTTCGACTAACTGATCACCGGCCACAACTTGCCACCGTCATCAGCTTGCGAGGCAAATAAAGCACTTCACAGTGTTTGCCCATCTGCCTGTTTCTGCAAACTGCCTGTACAAGCATTAGTGCCTTGGGTGCACCTACAGACACGTGAGACATGCATCCCCCCTTCCCTAAAATATCCTTTCCAGATCTTAGCTATAATTACTGTTTCTGGATCCAGCAAATCTCTGCAATAGCAGTTTAGTACACAATATAGCAGAGGCTAAAGCACCAGTCGACACGTTTAAGGCAGCGCCTTAAACTTATTTCCTCCTTATATTCCTAAAATTTGCTGTATGACAGTTTATTGCCGCACCTTGAATACTGCGTCCAGTTTTGGGCCCCTCACTACAAGAAGGACATTGAGGGGCTGGAGCATGTCCAGAGAAGAGCAACAAAGCTGGTGAAGGGTCTGGAGCACAAGTCTGATGGGGAGCGACTGAGGGAGCTGGGGGTGTTTAGTCTGGAGAAGAGGAGGCTGAGGGGAGACCTGATCACCCTCTACAACGACCTGAAAGGAGGGGTAGCGAGGTGGGAGTTGGTCTCTTCTCCCCAGTAACTAGCGATAGGACAAGAGGAAACAGTCTCAAGTTGCACCAGGGGAGGTTTAGATTGGATATTAGGAAGAACTTCTTCACTGTTAGAGTCGTTAGGCATTGGAACAGGCTCCCCAGGGAGGTGGTGGACTCACCATCCCTGGAGGTGTTCAAAAAAACGTTTAGATGTGGCACTTCAAGACATGGTTTAGTGGGTTTAGCGGGCATGGTGGCATTGGGTATACGGTTGGACTTGATGATCTTTGATGTCTCTTCCAACCATAATGATTCTATGATTCTATGATTCAAGCAAAAGTTTTTTAACGGGTGGCTAAACACGACGTTTCTGAAAAAAACATTTCCATCACAGAGATAAGCACACAGTGTCCTTCGCAAACAGGCACTTTGCTCAGACCGAGCCATGAAAAGGCCCAGCGTCCCTGGATCTGTGGCTGTCTGAACCCTAAGCCTAACCCTATCCCTAATGGCAGATTTGCGCTGGGGCTGAGGTGCCCAGCACCATGGGTGGCTCAGATTAGAAAGGTATGGAGGCAGCAATGTTGGTGCAGTGCCATCCTCCCCTTGGCATGTTTTTTTCCAGCCCCAGTGTCCCTGGAGCTGTAGGTTTTGTGGCTCTCTGAGGATTATACCAGAAATACTCTTTTTTTCCTTGAATGCTTGTGGCAGGAAAATACACCTTACACACAAAAGTATAGCTTAGATAAGATGGACTAAGGCTTTCAAATGCTCTCATTTAATGATTTCTTTTCCTGTTGTTATTGGAGAAAAAAGTGCCACGTAATGGACTGGTAAAAGAAGATATACTATTATTTCTTTTTGTAGGGCCAGGATATAACATGTGTCACCACCTGTTTGGAGTGAAACAAGATTACACACGAAAAAGTTTTAAAAAGAATTGAAATAGCCATAAATATATAGGAAATAACTCCACATCTCAGTAACAGTGCTGTGAGAGCCAGAAATTACTGCAGTATTTGTATAGGAAGGATATATTATTTATCAATCCAACCAACAAGATTAAAAAAGACAAAACTGCTGTTGGGCACTTCACCGACACAAGGTTATTGTGTTAACTTACACAGGGCTTATTCAACACACGTTTCCTTTCAGAGGTTTGCACACAAAGATTTCGGTGCCTACCTTTGCCCTGGCAGAAGGGGTCTCAGGAGAAGATCCAAGACCCCAAGCATTGTCTCCTTCGCCCTTTGTAACCAGAGGGTGGCCATGCCTGTCACACCTGTGTGCAGGAGAGCCGTGGCATTGCCGCGCATCGTTCCCGTTGCCTTGCTTGTCCTCTAGACCTTGTACTGTCCCTTCACCCCAAAACAGCTCTACTGCTTCCTGTGCCTCTCCCTGGATTTGTGAGTGCCTTGTTTCAGAGACATCAGGAAAATAAATAGTCCTACTTGCTTTTTTCCCCCATTGCTCTTCATACCACTCCTCTACGCACTGTGTCTCTTCCCAAAGCGTTTTTTTCTGCATTTCTTTCCTACAAGGGCCCAGTTTACTTTTATTTAACGGACCAGATGTACTCAGGTGCCCACAATTAGCTCCCTGCCTCATTGCACTGCAGCACATGTCCCAGGCTGAGGCAGCCGGCAGGTCTTAGCTGCTCCGGCAGTGGTCCCTTCCTCCTGGAGCTTCAAATGAAATTTCAGAATTGAGGTACCTTCTTGTTTAGGTTTTTAGTTTTGGGCTTTTTTTTTTTTTTAGGTCTCCTAAAATGCACCAGCAAAGGCAAAACAGAGAGTCAAGGCACGTTGAAAGTAGCTGAGCGAATGAGCACCTTTGGGAAACGTCATTTGTTCTGGAGACATTTGGTTGAGACATACGAATTTCTCATATCATGCTTTCAAAATACTGGTGGACTGAATGCTTAGGAAATGCTGTTAGTATCTAAATAATCAGCACTAGTGACTGAATGATGTTAGTTATTATTTAACATATCACATCTGAGGGTGTAAAATTATTTTAATCCTGAAACAAAGCATTCAGCTATTGGTGGTTTGAACAAGGTCCATCTGATTGTTCACTGAGCCCACAATGCCTGACGCCAAGAAATGCGGAGGAATTCTGTCACTGAGAAAACATTATGGGAACATCATGGAGGAGTTTGGGAGATAAACAGTGCAGTGGCCCAAAGCAGAGAAATGGGAAAGGATTATTCCCAAGTAATGCTAGCCTTATAGATGTCTACATCCGAGCAAGTTATACAGCTAATGATTTGTTTGACATATTTCATGTGACCTTAGGATGAGAAGAGTCTTGTTAAGTGCCTGTTTCTCTGCATCAACTACAAACGCAGATTGGAGCGATGGGCTTGGATGTAGGCACACACGTGGTGCCTCCTTTGCTGCGGATGTGTGTTTCTCCATGAATCTGCCCCATGGACCAGGCAGACCTCCTTCCCTGCCAGGCCACAGAGCCTCCCCAGGGACCATTGAGTGCTTCTGCCTCTGGAGGCCCCTCGTCAAATCCACGAAGCATCAGTTTATTTAGCAGCAGCTCCAACTGGTCGGCGTTTCTTCAGCCTGTACCAAAGCCTGACCTCCCCATGGTGAGGCAGCACAGCTTGATGCAGGCCTGGACTGTTCATTTATTCCTCGTGCCCTGCCTTGTGTGAGTCTTCTTTCTCCCTTAGCCAGGCAACTAGACTCCCACCAGGCTGGTGTCAAAGTATGGCTATGCTTTGAGTCACTTAATAAATTCACTATCATGGTTGGGAAAAACTTGATTCTCTCATTTCCCAGTGCAACGCTCTCTGCCACGGTGATGCCTGGGCCAGAGGGATGCTGTTGACACCTTCCAGTGTGGCAGAGAGCCTCTACCTCACCGACGGGGAGCTGGAAGGTATTTCTGCCTTTCCAGACCCCCATGTTAGTTCCCCATGGGGTTCAGATGGGCTTGGTCTGTTGGATCCCTTGGATGCAGCGGACAAGGTGCAGGAGGGATGGATCATTTGCCAAGGGCCAGGGTTGGCCCTGTGACAGGCCACAGAGAGGAATGGCTGGCTGAAACGCGACTGTGAGCCAGCTGTACTTCCCTCACCTCAGGCTAAGGAAAAACACAAACATGCATTTATTCATAATATTCAAAACAGACGACACAACCACAAATGTTTATAAAAGATGTAGGCAGAAAAAATAAAAGCAAAAATATGCTTAATCTGCTTACACTAAGATAACATGAGAAAGTTCCCTTGTTCCATTATTCAGTGGATTTGCTGTTCACCTCCTGATGAGATGACAGTCAATTTCTGCCTTTGCCCATGCCTCCTTTTAGGATGGATAGCTCACCTTTTATAGCCAATGGGCCCTCTGAAATCTCCTAAAGGGTAAGGACTGACTTCATCTTTCACCCCTGAATGCTGCTTTTTGTACCTGAAGTAGGAGACAGGCTGTTTGCCCTCGTGAGCAGAATAAAGGTTCCTTCCCAACTACAGCAATGTTACAGCAACCCCAGGATGCTGTTGTGTTTTACTAGTAATTTATTGGGCCCGTAGCGGTGTATTAGTAGTTGTATTAATAATTTACGAATATGTTAAAAAGTACTACGTTAGGAGTCACCTGCTGCTCTTAACTGGTGAGTAAAGGACTGTGGTGAAATGAGGTCTGAACCTCCTGCCCCTCCTTTTGGCAGCTTGTTGGTGTGACTTGGTGAGGAACACATCTTTGATTGAACCCTCTGTTCTCCATCATTTTGTACTGAGAAACCCGCACGCTTGTAGCATGCTGGCTGTATATAATTCTTTACTAATGTTTGCCCAAAGACAGCAATCAATCACAGTGAGGCAACAATGGGTTTTGGGCGACTGGTCCTGAACCTTCGCAGGGAAAGACGAGACACATACTGTGCATGGATCTGAGAAAGGAAGACCAGAATGGGGAAATGAATCTCCATATTCTGAGCTTTGTATGTGCTCATGGATTTAGAAAAAAGAATTAATTTCATTGGTTAGTTGTTTGCTTTTGAGCAGAAAGCTTTGACTACTTAGTTATTTCTCTTCCCTTCGTAACAAAGCCAAATTCTGTTGACACACTTATTTAATTATGAGATGGAAGTGGGTGCTCTGACCCGTCACACACCCGGAGATCACAAGACAGGGATTGCAGGTCTATTTTTGTTAAAGAATATTAGTGAGGGAAAGCAATCCTTTGCTCAAACTGGATTAAGGACCAAAATAGCTTTTGTCCACTGCTTCAGATTAGGCATGTAAACCGATTCACACTTTACAGAAGGCAGTAAAGAAGAGGCACAAAGGTAGAAGACATGCCGAGTTATGAAACTCTGAACAGACTTCAATGCGCCCAAGTCTGTGTTACGTACCTGTTGGATCCAGCTTCCAAAAAGGAGGATTTGCTGAAAGCCGGGGGAACAACTGTTGTCTAATTAATCCACCAGCTGATCAAAAGGGTAATCAAAAAACAAAGGAAGGAGGGGAAGAGAGGGAAAAGATCCACTATGTAAACAAACAAACATACAAACAAGCAAGCTTTTAAACTAAAAGTCATCAAATTAGCATGATTAATGCCAAGCTGAAGTGGACGGTAACCTACTGGCAGGGAGGATTTCAAATATGTGGATATTGGCAGTCTATCATCCCGAAGATAAAAAAGCAGAATCATTAAAATTCAAGAATTTGTTTTTGAAGCTCTGCATCATTCACACCCCATATACAGTTTTTCTGTATAAAACCAACTGAGGCCGCTGGAGAAGGATTGAATTACATGGCATGTTAGATAGATGATGAAGTGGGAAAATGGATAGTGAGGATAACAAGAGTTTCTTCAATTTTAAGTTCTTGTACATGAACAAAAGAGAAACATACTGCTTAAGTTAGCAGAACAAACAAAGCAAAGAATGGGAAGAAACCTCAAGTAGGAATGACTCAGCCAATAAACCTGAGGTCTCTAAAAGCAGAGAAGGGAAACAAAGATAAGCTTAAATTTAAAGAAGACAAGATTTAAACTGGATGTCAGGAAAAAAAAATCCAACCCAAAACCTTATTGGGTTAAAGATCAGGCTGCCAAGAGAAATACTTCAAGACACCGTTATCAAAGAATTTAACACTGGAACCAAAGAGCATTGAGAGGCTTATAACATTTCTATATGGGGTGGATTCATCCTGATCAAGTCAGTGGCCCAGACTAGGCAGAGCTGTGATTCTTACCAGCCAAATTTCTCCTATAAAAACCAGAGTGGAATTCCTTTTACTCATTTCCAATAAATTAAACCACATCAAACTTAATCTTTTTTATTTAGAATATGTTTGTCCTCAGAGTGTTTGTGCTGTTCCCCAGGTTTACAAGGTCATTGCAGGTTACAGCGTTGTCATCTGACACGTGTACATCATTAACGGTCAGGGCTGAAGCACTATTTCTGTAAACAGCAGTGGGCTGGGGCAAAAGAGCTTTCTGGTCTAAGTGCCAAAGAACAATGCCAGCTTCTGCTGCCATATGGCATGGGGACAAGCAGCAGGGTCAGCATCTCACAGTGGGTTGCCTGGTTTCCTTCCTCAGATTGATGAGCATTAGCCAAGGAACTGTTCACGTTGGCTTGCAAGGCAGTGCCACTTACGTAGTCAGCCTGTGTGAATTTTTTTTTTAAAAGAATAAAAAGATGTTAAAGAACAAAAGAATGTTAAAGATGTGTAAACATTCAGGGATTGGGTTTTGTGGTGTCTCTCCCCCCCACTCCCCAATATTTTTCTTTTCTTGGTAAGGGCTGAATAATAACTTCTAAGGAAAGCTAGCCAGAAAATTAATGTTTCTTCTGAGAAGAAAATTAGAATTATGAAATAAGGCGATGTTTTTTTTCAAAAGTATTCACAGGACTCAACTATTGAAGAGGTCTGTTCCAGAAAGAGCTACATTCATGGTGACCAAATTTCAGAACAGCACATTCTATGTCGGAAAGATCAAAACGATACAATTCAACCTAGGACAGGAGGCCTAGGAGCAGCCATTTTCACCCCTAATTTCAGTGGATGAAGCCAGAAAAAAAAAAGGGGGGAAGGCAAAAGGGTACTCCTCTCTCTTGCAGAAAAAGATGAAGGGTGATAGTATCCCTTTAAAATGAGGGATGAAGCAGAGGTAGGAGGAAGAGAGGAAGAAGATGAGGGAGCTGTGGCTTCCTCTCAGGGCTTTCCTGCTGTTCAGCTATATTGCAGGGCAGCGGGATCAAGTCCTCCAGCTGCAAGTGGGAAAAAGGTGACACCAAGAGCTGCCTCCTGAAGGTCCATCGTGCTCAAAGGAGCATCAAGCCAGCTCTCCACCCATCCCTTCAGCCACCACAGCCCAGCACCCCTTGCAGGCAAAGGCAGCCAGATATGACCACCAAGCTGTCCCTTTGGGTAGGAGCACAGCCGGCTCCCATCCGCATCTCTCTGGCACAAGGGCCGACAGCTAATTTAGGTTTCCCTCAGCTACTGAGCTGCTGATTTTCACAATACTTGTATGTCCTTAATTATTTTTGAGAATTCTGCCTCTTCTCTCTAAATTAGTTGAAATCAGTCAACAGAATCAGAAGTTGTGAAGGGAGGAGTGGGCGACGAGTGGGCTGATGACAGTGGGACACGCAGAGAGGAAAAGAGGTAAGCTTTTAACTAATGGTATTCTGGCACCCAAACTAATGAATTTTTCTCCACAGACGCAGGCAAGTGGTGGTACGTTGACAGCTCTGTGGGCACACAAGCCTCATTTGAGTGTAATTTAAGACACACATGAAAGGCAGCACACGTGAGACTGAATGAAAGTCCTATGGGAGATTTTTCTTCCACATTTGGACTTCAAGCAAGCATTAAAGTTAAGAGTTTGACGCTTGATTTCTGGCTATCCCAATCTATTTTCTGACTAGCCCGGATTTCCATTACCTCGTTTCCAGTGTAACCCCAAAGACTGGAGGGGTAATGGTACAACCCCGGCGTCCCAAGCAAACAGCTGGGAGCGTGGCACCACAGGCAGCTCGGAGCTTGCTGCCTTTTGTGCATTCACATCGAAACGTGTGGTCAGTGTGCCTCCAAAGTCTCATGATTTTCTTTCCCTTTTGTCTGTATTACTCATCTCTATTACCTTTTTCCTCATTAGCTCTCCTGGTACTGTAATACTTTCTGGAAAAGTGCATTGCCCCTCTGCCCCTTGTGCTTTTCTGTAGCTGAAAGCACTTGGGCTGAACAGCCCTTGAAAACTTTGTCTTAGCCTGATTTCTATTTTTACTTCAGTATTTTGCTTCAGTTACCCCTTGAATTAAGCAGCAGCACCCAGTCACTGGGATGGCAGAGAGGGGACAGGGCACAAGGGCTTGAGAATGAGCAAACTTTTGAAGAGGGCCAAGGTCTCCCTGAAGGCCACTCTCTCAAGTCAGGCGCAGCATGGAGCTGACTCCACCAAAAATTATTCTTTTTCGGAAGGTGTCCCAGAAGGAGCCCTCGAACCTCCCAGACAGGCTACATTCAAACACAAGCTTGGCCAGCCAACTTGTTTTAAGCTCAGAGTGATTATGCCAGAGAGAATAGAAACAAAAAGGATTTATTAACGCAAATCCCTCTGTCCATTGCGATCTTGCAGACAGATCCTTTCTCTCAGCCTCCACTTCAGCCAACTCCACAGATTTTTGGTTGTCGCCAGCTCTGCCCAGCCCATTTTGTTCCTCCAGGTGCTCTTTACATCACCCTCAAGCTCGGGCCGTGTCTGTTCCGTGCTGTTTTCAGCAGTTTCCCTGTTTCTGTGGGCTCCACAGCTCAGCGGAGCATCTCGGAGGAGCTGGCTGCCACCCCCCCGCACAGACCACCGCCTCTCTAAAGAACACCTCACACAAGCTAAAAATTAACAAATAAACCAGATCTTGGCCATCATGTAGACCTTGGCTGTTCAAACTGACAGCTCATTTTCCTGTTGTTTCTTTGAAGAGCTCTAGTACCTCTGTGCTCCGCACAAGGTTGTAAAATTGGCCACTAAGCTGATGCTGGGGTCAGAAAGAGGCCACATGCTGCTCCTGTGATTTGGGCAAGTTGAAAAGTTTCTGGACACTGATAGTTGCACATGCTCACCGGAGACCGTTAGAGTTTTACTTCTAAAAATCCTCATTCGTTTGATGTGTTTCAGGGCTCCCTCCGCGCCAGCTGCAGTGAAGCCTCCCCCGAGCAGAGCGTAACCCTGTAGCACAGACACAACATCAGAGCTGCAGACAGGAGATTAAAACAAAAGCAGCTGTCACCTCTTCATTTGGTCTAAAAGAAAAACCCACAGGTTTGGGAATCAGTGGAAAACATGAAGTCTAGGCCTTCAAAGCGGAGAGCTGGGACAGCCAGCTCCTGGCCCCACGCCGGCATGGTCCACGCGAGTCAGCGGACTGCTTCTCCCCGTATAGCATTGCACTTCGCCATCACTGCATCATTTGCACGCTCGTGCAGCATGAAATGCTCTGCAGCCAGAGCAGCTGGCCGGTCCTCACCGGCTCCAGCACCGCCAAACCTTTTAGACCATGAGTCATTGAAATCCTGGAGTCTGGAAACTTTTGCTTGCTTCACGGCGTGTCAGGTTTTTCTGTTCTCCTTTTCAGCTCATCACTCTTCACTGGGTATGTTGTCTTGATTTGTGAACTGCTGGTCTCTAGGAATTTCAGTGCCACATGTTTATTTGTGGTTTGGCTTTCTCTATCTATCA
>NW_009619073.1:12928-18128 GCF_000690535.1 Cariama cristata | reverse complement strand
CGTTCAACAGCAGGCCCACATTTTCCCTATTATTCCTTTTGCTGCTGATGTACTTGAAGAAGCCCTTCTTGTTGTCTTTGAACATTATGGTTGTTCGTGAACTCAGACAATCATGAAGATTAAGGCAAATACATATAATTTTTGTTCCTGACATGCGGAAACGAACTCTACAACTCGCGGAGAGTAATAAAGCAAGCATGTTTATTTCAGCACCAGGTGCAAGGGAGATCACTCCTCCAAACTTGCACACCAAGTAAAATGAAGATACATACTATATACCATGAGACATTTGCATATTCATAGTACACTACATATTCATTGTTATTCACACTTAGGATTGGTTGTAAGTTTCTCGCTTCTAATGTAAATTAGAATGCATCCTCAGTAAGCACTAATGAAGCCTCTATGTTAACTATGCACACTCCCCAAGCGGGGTTTTACTCTCTTTCGGGGGAGCCATTTGAGTTGGAGGTCGTGATCTCCCACTACCACAATTAACTCTGTCCTGCTCTCAGCTACTTTATTGTTTGTGGGTTGTAACGTTTTATCAGCTTGGCTCCCTTCATGTCTAGAACTCCCTCTCTTGAAGGCCTCTCTCCACATTCTTGCCTACTGACTTAGACAACAGTGTCCCTTCTTCTATAATTCATTCTTTTTCTTGATGCTTCCCAACCTTGAGATGCCAGGCTAAAGAATGTGCCTGCTTTTCTGTTAGTTTAGCTGCATTATTTAAGCCTTTGGTATCATTCCGATGCAATCACGTTACCTTCAGAAGACTCCTACATATCCCATACATCCAAGAACACTCCCAATTCAAAATCTATAATTTTTCTGAAGAGTAACATGGATCAATTCCTTTAATTTGTTGTCTTTGGGTGCCAGCAAACCTGCTTTACTGAGTTAAATCCTTG
Source organism: Cariama cristata (assembly GCF_000690535.1). Classification (NCBI taxonomy): domain Eukaryota; kingdom Metazoa; phylum Chordata; class Aves; order Cariamiformes; family Cariamidae; genus Cariama; species Cariama cristata. The sequence goes on along the minus strand of NW_009619073.1, from coordinate 17,217 downwards.
AATGCTGCCTCTATGCCAAATTAGATTAGTTTCTGGAGATAAAGAAATAAGGCATCATTTCCAATTTGACGCAGGCAAAGTAACTGTTGTTTCTTAATCTAAATTATTTCTAATTTATACCTCTAGCTTATACCTAAAGGAGGCAGTCTATGGATACGTCTATATTAGCAAGTAATACATTGCAAATAAGAGTAAATCTGTAGTGCAAAGCATGCTGATGCAGAGGAACTGACATCTATAGTATATATTTCTTGATCATTTTACTTCAGACTGGTTCTAGATTAATACCATATTCTGAGCTTTCATTAGCAGATGTAGTGTGTTTTCTAAATTCCTTTAATATCAATGGAAACCAGTTTGCAAGCTATAATCTCACAGTGTGGCGTATTCCAAAGACAGATAATAGGGATGATTCACTTCAAAACCTGCTCACAAACAGAATACTAATGTAGATGCTCTGTCTACACCTTAGATGATGTAATAAAATCAAATAAACAAAACCAGGCAATTGCCTATTACAAGGTTCAGATCATACACAATAATCACTTATTAGACAAATAATATATGGCTTTATAACTATGCTAAGAGATGTTTATCTAAACAGCATGATATAATTTTTTTAATATATATTCTGGAAAGCAGAAGGAGAAAATGTGCTGCCTGTAAGTATTTACTTATCAGATGCTTTGTACTGTTTACAGATAGATTTACATAATATTCTTTAGTTCAGTGCAGACAGTTCATTTTCAACATATAGCTTCAAGGATTCTATATTTCCAAATAATTTTAATGATTTTTCATTATACTGTGTAATAACATTTTCCATAAAATAACGTAGTTCTAAGCTGCCTCCTTCAAATGAAATAGCCCATTTTCTTTTCCGCTGGGAAGATTTCAGAACACTAGCCTCTTATTTATATCTGACTAACAGCATTACACTCTTTACACAAACAACAGTGGCCACCTGAGGAACTAGAGTTAAGTGAATAATTGACAAATTAAACTCTCTCTTTCAGTGAACAACAAGCCCATTAGCAAATTCTAAGTAAAAAATATCTCTTTGAATAATTCTAGATTTGTAGGCTGTGAGACATTTATTGGACAATTTTTAATTTTTTTTTGGTGTATAACATTCATTCTTACTAGGTCCTTCTGATATGCTACATGAATCACATGGTACTGTTTTCTACAGATATACGGGTATAATTCTAAGATTATGTTTTCTGGACCAATGCTTGCATTTCTTAGATCAAAACCTCTTTGCCTTTGAGAATTTGTAGGATTTGTTTAAAATATGTTGCCCATACAAACACTCTTTTCAGTGATTTTTTGTTGTTACAATATGCAGGAAAAATAAATATGAGAGAACTTTTTCTGAATTATAGGTGACAATGCTGTCCTCCCTACATATTCTTTGTGTGATGTTGAAGTACTTTGCAATTGGCATTTAGTATCTTCTCAATTTTTATCTCAACTATTCTTTCTAAAGGAAGAATGTCAACATTTTCCCTGTTTTTCAAATGGAAAATTTAATTATTGGAAGATTTGACAATAACCAGAATAACCAATATTTCATCCAAGCCCATATGGACCCATCTGGGAACATCAAGTTTGGATTTCATTTTTTAAGTTTAGGTTCAGTTATTCTCCTAGCTTTACAGAAAGACAATCTAAATTGTATTTTGTGCCAAAGATCCACAGAAGAGAAATCCAAGAAACAGATGATATCACCATCACAGTATGGAACTGTATCAAAATCTTCTAGTAAGTCTGTCATTAATTTATGCAAAGTAATAGAATTTTTTTTGTTTGCCTTGTTGTAATTGTTTTTTGCTGGGAGTAGAAGGTAAGTAATAGTACAGTATACTTGAAGAATTGGTAGATAGTTCAAGAAAACAAAGTGTATGAGTTACTTTGAAATAGTAGTGATGAACAGTGATGAGAGTATTTGATACAGGTAATTAATACTTGGCTTACAGAAAGCAGAACTTCATAGTCTGGCTTCCTAAGTGGGTTGTTGGTGATTATATGCTTTCTACTTTAGACATCTTATGACATATTTGTTTGCTTCGGTAGGCAGATATTCTCTATGGTGCCATATCAGACATATGTCTCATGAGGGAGTCAGTAAATGAAATTTTACTGCTAATATGTTACAGTTTCCTGTAAGAATTGCTATGCAGTCTCTCATAAGCATTTCTTTGAGGTACATTTTACTAAACAGAACCCAAGACAGGCCGCTCTCTTAAAATTACCTTGCAGTCATCCCATTTCGCTCCATTCAAAGCCTGAGAGGAAGGTTGAATGATTAGCTGTGATCCCACTCAGAATCCAGGTAATTAATGTTGTTGTCTGGAAGGACCACCTACCTATATGATTTTCCTTTTGGAGATTATATATAGTGATGACATGCAGTGACACATATTTTCTTTTGGCAAAAAATAAATAGCATACAGACACACAAACACCTAAAGGAAAAAAATGTGTGTATATTTCCTTCTTTACTGTTGCCATTTCCCTCAGCCCCAGTACAGATACTCATTAGTACCTCCTGTTTTCTCGGAGAACCAGTGAGATCCTGCTGGCTGCAGGCTCCATCAGACTCTCCGTTACACATCTCTCTGTGGGGCTGACCTCTTCATAGTTCAGTGTTTATCGAGTACAGTTTCTTTGTTCAATGTTGATGTGAATGAGTTTCTGTGTCTTTTTTAAACTACTCTTCAATTTTACTATACCTGACACATTTCTTTAATAACATCTTTAATAATCATAGTAAAAGCACACAAAAAGTTTTCCAACACCTGCAATATTCACCTTCTATCCTAATTATGCACTTTAAAATTACCTTTATTAATGACTCCCAAAATGGCAGAGCTGGAAGAATTTGAACAATTCCCAGAGGATACTAATGCTGTCTATTTCCTCTCCCTTTTTTTTCTACTGTCCCCCACTTGCTTTCCTCTTGCCTTCAGCTTCTTAGTAGAATCCTCTCAAAGTGAGCTAAAGTTGTCTGCAAACTGACTATTTAGGCAGATCCCTTGTTTTTTGATGTTTTACATTTAGAATGGAAACTGTTTGGGGAAGAGATCATCTTTTTGCAAATGCTTGTGTAATGCTTGGTTTTCTGAGGTCCTTGTCTATGACTGGAAATTTTGGCTCTGCCATAGTGCAAGTAGTGAATAATAATGAGTTGACAGTACACAAAAGGCAATGAACACTAAGGGAAATATTGTCAGCTAAGCACTTGGAACAAAGAAGTTCCCAAGGGCCAGTCAGGGACTTAATTTCTTACAGAAAACTTAATGTGGACTTATTAATTTTCAATCCATTAAAACAAGTCTTATTTTGGCAGAGTCTGTACTAACGAGTGGGATGTGATAGCACTCAGGAGAATAGTCATATTTGTGCTGTTCACACCATTTCTGATTAAAATAACTTCTCTCAGTGATTTGTAAAATCAACCTGTTTCTATGAAAAGTTGCACTTTTATAAATTTTGAACCTGAAGCTATTTGCCAATACTTAATCATCATTTGACAGACAAGGTAACTTTCAAAAGTCTATGGCCTTTTAGTCAGTGTACATTTTCCTGTTTGTCCTTCTAGGGCCCACCCGTTCGCTTCAGCTTCATTTACATCTCTCTTCCCCTGCCCATTTTGTGGTGTAAATGTCGTCACCACTGATGCAACATCCACAAACTGTTACAAAGGCAAACTTCTGCAAGGAGGAAACTGCTACTTATTCTTGTTTTAGAAATGTAGACCCAAAGCACAAAGAAGTTTTGTGATTTATCCTTAGACACAAAAGAAGTCTATAGTGATGCATAGATGTGAAGACATCTCTCCTATGCTTTGACCAATTGCTAAGTTGATGGATTTTTTTCGTTATAAAACCCTTGCTGTTCTATACTGCAATGAGATCCAGTGATCCTCAAGATGGAGTTGGTCTTGCTTCATTCACCACCCCCCTCTTTTTGAAGTGAATACATCAGAGAAAAGGCTTCTGTTTCTAAATCTCTGCTTCATTTGAATGATTTAATACTACATCAAGATAGAATAACTTTGAAGACAGCAAACCCTTATGTGCTGCCTTGAAACAACCTGAACAGGAGGCTTGAAAAGAAGTCCCATGTTCCCTGTCTCCTCTGTCTTTGCAGGATTTGTCCTTCCCCCTGATTCTGCTGTGCAGTTTGGCATCTCTTGGTGGTTTCCTGGTTGACACTTGCCCAGTCCCCTCTGGGTACCTAGGGAACTTCCTTTTTTTCTCTTATACCTTGACAAGTTGCTTGGA
>NW_009619073.1:0-12897 GCF_000690535.1 Cariama cristata | reverse complement strand
TGCTGCAAGAGTGCTATACACTTCTATGAACTACCTGAATGTTGTCTTCTCCAGAGCTGTTGTTTCTGTTTATGTTCAGTTGGTGAGAAGGAAAGGTTTTCTCTCCATCCTGCAATACCAGTCACAGTATCACCAGTGTCACAGTAACCACACAGCAAACCTTGAGCAGACAAACATCTCCACAATTCATCTTATATGCCAAGAGATATGTAGCCATCAGTGTTAATGATTTGCCTTCAAATCTACATCAAGCATAAAAACTGAATTGAACCCTTTTTCTCTAATGGCGTTAACTCTGGCACCTGTCTATAGACTGACAAAATCCTTCATATGCCACTTTTATTTAGGTAACTGGGCTCCTAATAACATTTGTTTTCGTCAGTAATGCTGAGACAATTAATCAAATCCAATTGCTTCAAGGCAAGGCTGTCTAATGCACTGCTTTCTAAACTCTTTTCTTCCCTGATCCAATCTGCAAAATAATATTGGCATAAACAGTTTCTTAGCTAAAATATGGACACATTCCAATTGCTTAATATCCTCTAATGGAACTGTGAAAACACATTTAAAATTAGCTGCAGTTAATTTTGTTCCCTGAAATTACATCCACAAAAATACTGGTTTGATTTTTTGCAAAGTTTTCAAAGCATTTCTGACTATTTGAAAACTTTTCCAGGTGCCTATTGACAGGATGTTTTGAGACTTCTGTAATGGCAAAGCTCTCCTGAGAGGTTGTAAAGTACTTTTTCTTCTATTCTTGGTAGATTAGATTAAACCTATTGTTGGCAAACCTATTAATGTACAATTAGAGTTTACAGATGAGGACACAGCTCTGTCATACCACAAATATAATGACTAAGGCATAGTTTTTGTCTTGAACAGATATATTTAAGACTTTCCTTTGAAAAGTCATGCCATTGAAACCACGGAAGAGCTCTACTTCTAAAACATAATTAGTCCTGTATGTAAAAATTACGTTGATACTACTAGATAAATGTCAGACTACGTCTTCTCTTTTAGACTGTTTCTTTTTACAGAAATGTAATTTCACTGATTTCAAAAAGTATATTACTGATTTACATCATGGTAAACCAGAAGGGAATCTGACTCATGGTCTATTTTACCTACTTGCTGGTTGAGAACAGAGTGTTCCTGTTGACAGGTACCTGAATAGTTACTAAAGAAGCACAGGATGAATTATATAATAGCTTCTCTTAATGTAAGCCAAATATCTCTGTGCATAAAAGAAGCAAGTATCATTAAACAAACATAAAGACTGCTCTGGACCAAAGACAAAGGATTTAATTTGATGTAGCAAATTAAAGTATAACAATGAATATTGTCTGTGCCAAGAGGCAAGAAAGAATTGCAATTAAGAATTCACCCTATTATTAACCTCTAGTTATTTTTGGCATAATTTAAACAAATGACTAGGATTCTTAATTGGGAAGTAGAGAGCTTGTGCCTCTTTCATCATTTTCTTGTTACGCTGTGTGTCAGTGAAGAAATCAACTATTATATCAGATAATAAAACACCATTGTTACTGACAGGATCTTAAAACTTAGATCTAAAAATTTAGAATATGTCACACATCTTGATAAACTCATTCATTATTTTCCCTTTTAATATAAACATTTTGCGTATGAGGAACTAAGACAAGAGATCTGATAAAACTTTCTTTAAAGAAAAGTAAGTGAACCAAATTGCAATTTAGCTGTGATCTAGGACTGTAAAATGAATTGAAAATCACTTTTTAGGCCGCCTTTCAGGCAAACATTGAATAAATTTGCAAAAGGTGACCATTTTTGTGAATGTGCTTATTCTTGGGGGAAAAAAAGCCACAAAAAAGAGCATTTTTATTAAAAAAAAATAAAAATAAGGAAGAAATAATCTATTTCTGCAGTACATGAAGATGATATATGAAGAGACTACTGTCTTGCTGCAGAGTCATTTATCATGGTACCATCTCTATGGCATCAGTCTTGCCTTCTGATATCAACTCTGATGATAACTTAATATAATGCTAGGTATATTTTATGTGCTTACAACGTAGATTCCTTAGCTCATATAGTCCAGGTTTTGCCTTCTGTATGGGCTGTTTCTTATTTCTCCATACAACGTTAATTACTGAAACTCAATTTATCTTCCAGATGTAAGTGAAAAAAGCTAGGTGGGTACTGAATGCATCTCTGCTATGTATGATGATAAGATCTTTAAGTTGCCCAGATATTTAACCATAAAATTTGTGGATATGATAACTCTGTATCTTGTCTGTGCAGCTAGTCAAGCAACTATCTATTCTGGGGAAATCATCCCAAGTTTCGTGCAGTAGAAAGCCCCCTCATCTCTTCCCTATCCGTCCCTTATGCTTGCAGAATAACAGAGCAACTTGCAAAGTAGAAACCTGACAGCTATGAAGCACTGACAGATTTTCTAGGAGTGTGTTTGTAATCAGCTTTTTGATGCTTCATTTACTGTGGTCTTTTTTATTATTATTATTTTTTATACTTGCTGTGCAGTTTCTGTATTTTCTGCCTTGTTATAATTTTTTTCCATCTCACATTGTCAGCTTTCTCTTTCTGGCACTTTTCAGTAGAAAGGAAAGCATGAAAATCAGTATCTTCCTCAAGGCCGTTAGAACTAATCATTAGTTGAATAGCAGTAAGTTGCCACAGTATCTTTAAATTTGAATCATCAAAGTCCAGTATTTGCTGCTTCTTCTTTACTCTGACAGCCACTGACTCTCCATGCCAAGCTTTGTCTTTTAAGAGCACACTGCTTCTACTGTGGAACAATAACACCCCCCTCCCTCCCCTCACTCCAGCACCTCAATGTCTTTCCTAAAGTGCAGGGCCCCAAACTGCACACAGTACTCAAGGCGCGGCCTCACCAATGCTGAGTACAGAGGGACCATCACTTCCCTAGTCCTACTGGCCACAGTATTCCTGTTACAAGCCAGGATGCCATTGGCCTTCTTGACTACCTGGTCACACTGCCGGCTCATGTTCAGCCGGCTATTGATCAGCACCCTCAGGTCTTTTTCTGCTTGACTACTTTCTAACCACTCTTCCCCCAGTCTGTAACGCTGCATAGGTTTTTTGTGGCCTAAGTGCAGGACCTGGCACTGGTTCTTGTTGAACCTCATGCCATTGGTCTTGGCTCATCTATCCAGCCTGTCCAAGTCCCTCTGCAGAGCCTTCCTACCCTCCAGCAGATTGACACTCCCACCCAACTTGGTGTCATCTGCAAATTTACTGAGGGTGCCCTCAATCCCTGCATCCAGATCACCTATAAAGATCTCAAACAGCACCAGCCCCAAAACTGAACCCTGGGGAACACCGCTAGTGACCAGCCGCCAACTGGATTTAGCTCCATTGACCACAACTTTCTGGGCCCGGTTATCCAGCCAGTTTTTTACCCCTCGAAGAGTGCATCTATCTAAGCCAGGAGCAGCCAATTTATTTAGGAGGATGCTGTGGGAGACCGTATCAAATGCTTTACTGAAGTCTAGATAGGCTACACCCACAGCCTTTTCCTCATCTACTAAGCAGATCACTTTGTTGTAGAAGGAGATCAGATTGGTCAAGCATGATCTTCCTTTTATAAATCCATGTTGATAGTTGTACTTTCTTTACATAATTTAGGGTCTAGTAACAACTCTTAATATTTTAACTGAGATTTTTATAACCTGATACCAAATTCTTCTCTTAAGTATTTTTAAAAGGAAATTATTGAGAATTATGAGTCAGGGACTTATAACTAAAATTAATATATTCTAGTGCCGGTCAGCTGCAAAAAGAACAATAGAATAGGACTGTGCCAGGTCCAAATGTCAAAGGGCCAAAAATCTGGGACACGGCAAAAAGATGAACACTTAGTATTGTCTTTTAATTTTCTCATCAGCATCCTGTACTTTAACCTTCAGTTTAACGAGCAGTAGATGCCAGAAGATGTTCAGATATTGTGGTAGTAGAGGTGCTTCAGCTGTGTAAGCAATGTGGATAGTTTAGATCTGTTTTCTTTAGGCATTTAGTTAAAAGAGATAAAAGAAGAAGAATGGAAGAATGTTTACAGAGAATGATTAGAAGGAGCAGGTGAAGTGTCTTACAGCACTGAGGAAGACCTTCCCACTATAAGGAAGTCATTTGAAAAGAGGTGTTGAGATATGAGTGGGAGAAAGATTTGAAGGCTTACATAAAATAACTTCAAGTCAGGTCAAATGAAAATGTGAAATGCGATATAAAAGATAGCCTTTTCATCTCAAGATCAAAAGTTCAGTTTGATGTGCATAATAAGAAGCAACAGGAGGAATGAAGCAGGATAAGGTCAGTGAAGGAATCACAAATACAGAGCACTTCATAAAAGAATTTTAAGATAACTTCAGAGGCAGAGGAGAAAAATTAAATATTTCAGATTGAGTGATGTAATTTGTATATAGTACCAAAAAGCCCAAATATGCTTTAAAACATGCAATATAAAGACAAAAGATTTATTAGCAGCCTTGACACAGTGTCAGAAAGAGAGAACAGAGAAAGATGTGCACAGGTCATCCACCATTAACTTGGCAGAGTTCTCTGTTATTAAGCTGAAGTGTACAGAATGGAGAAGATTTTGAGAAGACAAGAGCAATCCTGATGTGACTCTCTGTTCAGTTATATCTGCATGTCAGAAAATCAACAAAGAAGTAAGAACTGCAAGAATTAAATCAGAAATGGAGTGAGAGATTTGAAAGCTGCCAACGTAGCAATAGCATTTTCTTGTTTTCAAACGTAGTCATCCCCTAGAACAAGAAAATCAGCATCTATCACCTGTATTTTCCTTTCCTTTTTTCTTTTTTTCTTTTTTTCTCTATTTGAGTGTTATTTTTCTGTATTGGCCCTCCTTTCACTTTACACCATTATGCAACAAGTAGTCATGAGGTTCAGGATTCAGCCCCTGTACTATTGACTTTAACATTTTCGCTCTCTGCCTGTGTTATTTGGTCATGGGTATAAAGGGAACACTTTGCAGAGAGACTTTCAAAATCTTTCTCTAGCTTCTGTCTTCAGTTCATAGCATTAGATTTAAATGGTTCATGGGCAATTTACAGTTTCTGATTTGTAATTTAGTACATCTTGTTTGACATGATGCTTATCAATAAAATAAGGATTTTCAACAGTATGTAATAAACAGAAAATTGTCATTTCATGTTGCAATAAAAGACAGAAGAGCTGATTAAAATCTTTTTCATACTGCTGTGTTTCTTCTTGTCATATTCATAAAAAGGGAAGAGAAAATTAACTTTACACAGGGCACTGCTACAATAAGTGGCACCTAGAAGTATCATGCTTGTGGGACCATATACTCCTTTAGTAAGGCAGTAAAGAATATTTTGTCTATTGGTATCAGTAAGTATTTCATCGGGAGTTGGGGCTTTCACACCAGGTTGTTAAGTGATAACTGAAAACAGTGGGAAATCACTGCACAGCTGAAGTGCTGCAGATACTGTGCAGTTCAAAGTGTCTGCCATTGCCTGCTAACAAACATTGAGGTTCAGATTTTGCTTAACTTCAGTCTGTGCATGTGTGAGAAAGCGGCTAAAACATTTCACATGCATACAGAGAGACAGGAAGGATGTTTCCATTTCTGTATCAGGTAGCCTGAGGTTAAAATACTTAGAGCAGAAATGGATGCTCATCAACCAAAGGTATGTTCTTGTGGCCATTAATATCCTGAAAGAAATATCCTGTAGGAAAGGGTTTGTAAGGAGGAAGTGTCGCAGATTAAGTCATATACTTCACTCGTAAGAGAGAAATAGCAGTATGTTTATTGATATAAAACAGCAATTTAACAAATTTTGATAGTAAATGTGACAGTGCTTTAACAAGATTCGATGGCAAGGTACACTTGATTATTTACTGCAATGAGAACAGTCTCAGACAAAACTGTTAGAGAGACCCTCCTGTTGATTCATGAGGTTCAGAAAGGACCCCCTTGAGTTCTAAACTCCTTCTCAGAGAGAAGTCTAGGTGCGACTGGATCCAACGCTAGTCCCAGACTTGGTCAATGGTTTATGTCTAAAGGACGATATATGTGCAATCAATACCTTATATCACTTATCTAAGATTTCCAAGTTTAACATGCTATTAATCACTTACTGAGAATCTGTTGAGGTAAGGAATCTCTCAGTCTCAAGGAGTAACCTTGAAAGGTGTCCCTACTCAAGAGGAGATCCTGGCATGCAGCCCACTGCCATGCAGGAGAGCTCAAAAGGCCCTAGGCTGTCCACTATTTATGGAGTAAGATGTTTGACTTATAGTCGTATTTCATACTAGCTGGATGTCGAGTGGCGCATGCTCAAGTAGCTCTCAGCTGTTGAGGAAGATTTATGGCCTTTAGCTATTGTGTTGTTATCTGTCTCCCCAGAATCTAACTTCAGCCAGATGCAGCAATCATGACCACCACCGGTGGCTATTGCTTAAGCGGAAGGCAGTGGGGGAGAAGAACACCTCCACAAGAAGTGATAGAATAGATAACAGAGTATTTGCATGTCTCACCTATTTTCAACCACTGCAAAGAGCAGAAGAGGAATATCTTTGCTTTCAAATTCAGTCTCTGTTCCCATTCCTTTACAGTGATCCCTTGTATGACGTTCCCAAGAGGGGATGTGAAATATATTGGACATTTTATTTCTTCAGGTTTCTTGCTGGATGAAGGAAATGTAATAGAACATTATATGCACTATAGCCTGACCCAGTCAGTTCAGCCACGAATTAACTCTCCTCCCTAAACTCATTCAGCCACATCTCACTCTTAATAACGTATGAACCCTTAAAAGACAGATGTCTTGCTCACAAGCAGCAATCCCTTCAGTTTCTGTAGCCCTGGAAGCCTGTTCATGTTCCTTGACAAGCTGTCTCCTTTTCCCTCAGAAAGTAACGGAAAGAGAAAGATCCCTTTTGCTCCTCTTCACTTTCCTGAGAGAGAGCAGAGTCTTGGCTGTGTTCAAATTGTCACACTGTACAATCCTTGGCTAAAGCAGAGCCACTACTGAATGTCCCAGTGTAAATGATAAGAGAATCAAACCCTGGACAGACACATCTGTATCTATCAGTTTCCATTAAGTCACAAAGGAGTGAGCAGGGCCTTTAAATTTCTTCTGGTAGGTTACAAACTGTTTGACCTCTGTCAAACTTAGATCATTCACTCATGAACAAAGTTATTTTTCTGAAACTGCACCTTTTTTTTTTCCCCTCTCTTGTCCTTGCCCTAAAGCAATTTGTGTTCCTTGTGGATGGTAACTATGAGAGGCTTCTTGTTCTATTCTGCAAGGGAGAGTACACTTCATGGATTTAGCCATATTCAATTATAGAAATTTTATCTGCAATGCTTAATCTACGTACTGTTCTGTGAAGAAACAATATTATAAGGTTTTTTTTTTCTGGTCTTCTGATCTGAGAGAATGTGCTGTCAGATATCTGTGGGTACTTGGCAAATATGGCTTGTAAAAATCTAGTAAAGGAGAAACAAGGACACAAAATATAGAGCATGGGAAGCTTAATCTGAGACACCATGAAAATATTCACCTTTAATTCCCAGTTTATATAGTGAGTCTCTGAGCATACTTTTTGCATCAACAAAATCACTGAGTTCTATTGCTTTTCAGTCTACACAGGGTTGTGAAACTGTTGTGGCTTTCTTTTTTCCTTCCAGAAAAGGGACACCATACAGGAAAGGACCTGAGGTCCTGGTGGATAACAGACTGACCACAAGCTAGAAACACACTAAGTGGCAGAGAAGTGCAATAGCCTACCGAGCTGCATTAGGAAAAGCATTGCTAGCAGGCCAAAGCAGGTTATCCAGTCCTTTCCACTCAGTCCTGATGAGACACATCTGAGTGCTGTGTCCACCACTGGGGTCCCCAGTACGAAAGAGACAAGGTCATAATGAAGGGTGTCCAGCAAAGGGCCAGAACGGTTATTAAGAGCTTGAAGTATGTCTTACATGAAGAGAGGCTGAAAGAGCTGGAAGTGCTCAGACTGGAGCAGAGAAGGCTCAGGCTCTTATCTATGTGTATAAACATCTGATAGGAGGGAATGAAGAGGGAACCAGACTCTGCTTACTGGTGCCCAGTGACAGGACAAGAAGCAATAGACACAAATTGAAATACAGGAAATTCCGGTTAAAGAGAAGAAACCACTTTTTTTTTTTCCCAGTGAGCAAACACTGGAACAGGTGGTCCAGAGAGGCTGTGGGTTCTGCAGTCTTGGAGATACACAGAACCTGACACATCCAGAGAGTGATGCAATCTTGATGACCAGTGAGTTGGACTGGGGATTTCCAGAGGTGCCTTCCAGCCTCAGCAATGGTGGTGAGGTGGGTTGACCTTGGCTAGCTGCCAGTTGCCCACTAAGTCACTATATCACTCCTCCTCCTCAACAGGACAGGGGAAGAAAACACAATGAAGAGCTCATAGGTCCAGATAAAGTCAGGGAAAAAACTCAGCTATTACTTTCATGGACAAAACAGACTTGACTTGGGGAAATTCATTTATTGCAAATTAAACACAGTAGGATAAAGAGAAATAAGAACAATCTCAAACAGCTTCACCCCAATCTTTCCTTCTACTTACTCCACCCCAAGTGGCGCAGGAGGATGGGAAATGGGGATTGCAGTCAGTTTAGAACACTTCATCTCTGCTGCTCCTTCCTCCTCGTGCCCTTCCCCTGTTCCAGTGTGGGGTCCCATCTATGGGATACAGTCTTTCATGAGCTCCAACATGGATCCTTCTCACAGTCTCCAGTTCTTCAAGAACAGCTTCAGTATGGGTCATTCAGGGATGGACTGTTCCAGTGTGGGTTGCTCACAGGGCCACAGGTCCTGCCAGAAAACTTGTTCCTGCTTGGGTTTCCCTCCATGGGTGACACTTCCTGCCAAAAGCCTACTCCAGCTTGGGCTTTCCATGGGCTGCAGCTTCCTTCAGGTCACGTCCACCTACTGCAGCATGGGGTCCTCCACAGGCTGCATGTAGGTATCTGCTCCACTGTAGACCTCCGTGGGCTGCAGGAGGACAACTTGCCTCACTATGGTCTTCACCATGGGCTGCAGGGTAGTCTCTGCCCCAGCGCCTGAAGCACCTCCTCCCCTTCCTTCTTCTCTGACCTTGATGTCTGCAGGGTTATTTCTCTCACATATTCTCACTCCTCTCTCACAGCTGCTGTTGTACAGCACTGTTTACTCTTTTAAAAATATGTTATCACAGAGGCACTGCCAATGCTGCTGATTAATGCAGCTTTGGCCAGCAGCGAGTTGGTCCTGGAGCCAGCTGGAACTGGCTCTGTCTGACAAGGGGGCAGCTTCTGGTGTCTTCTCACAAAGTCACCACTGCAGCCCCACCCCCTCTGCCAAAACTGTGACACGTAAACCCAATACAGTCTAATTTTAAGATTCTGTGAATATATGAAAAATATCAAAGTTCGGCATATGCGCATGTCCTCATCTATTTCAAATGACAAAACCAAAACCACAATAGGATGCACACATTGTGCATTGATGAAAGGTAAAATAATTACTTGTGGAGTTCTTTAAATTCAAAGCTATTATTATACGTTTTAAAAATATTTCATGAACACACTTAGCAATAAGGAACAGGATGCTGAATGCATTAAGCATTTAACAGTAAACTTAGTTCAAAAGCTAATTTCAGACACCTAACCTACAGGTACATTTGCACCAAACTCTGTAATAACCTTTTTGTGAAAGGAGTAATTTTAAGCTGTCACTATTTAAGGCTGGGGCAGCACTTAAAGCAGATGATAGATACTCTCTGTTAACTCCTTCCTTTCCCAGAAAGGGAAGGAGAGGAGAAAAGAGAGGGAGACTTATGGACTGGCAAGTTAAACTAAACTTTAATAAAGCAATATCAATGAAAAAGAGTATAATATTAAAACTAATAATACTAAGAATAGAAACAGAAATATACAAAACTGATACTTAGCCAATGATGACCACGGAACCACAGCAGGGTAGGCACCCAGATGTCCCAGACAGGGCTCCCCAGCAGGCAGGAACTGGATTCAAGGATGCATGGATCGGGGTCGGAGGCAGGAGAGCGAGCAGAGTCCCACCAGCATGCCAGCCACAAAGGAAAGACGGGGCTGACCTCCATGATCGCTGAGCTTTATACCGAGTATTCCCGTGGGTGGGATGGAATACTGCGTTTGGGCAGTTGTGGGTCACCTGTCCCCTCCACAGCTTCCTGGGGTGTGACCTTTTTCCGCCTTCCCCCCATGCAGAGCCCAAGAGAGCCTGCAGGGAACAAGAACACACATATAGGTCTTTCTGCATAACAATCCCTCTTCTGCCCCAGCAACAACTACAGACATCAAGCACCATCAACTCTGAAAGCAGGCACTGCCTGAAAGACCTGTAGTCAGCTTCAGAAACTGCAGTTACTAAAAAACTTGACTGAAGGAAAAAAAAAATCTACTGAAAGGAGAAATTGTCCTGTTTTAGCCAAACCAGGACATAAGCACTGGCTCTAAGGTATGGTTCTTAGAGCTCAGTGGCAAGACTTTATTCAATTTATGTTCGGCAAGATGGACTCTAACTTTTTAAACAAAGTCTTAAGGCATATTTTTCAAAAAATAATGCAGCACAGTGTCGTAGAGTAGAAGTTTTCATCAACACGCCATATAGCTGGTAGGAAGAAGAAATGCAGTACGTACTAGCAAGTGAAGACAAAATGAGAAGGTATTTGAAGACATTGGATCTTAATCAATGGACCAAAATAGCTATCCAAGAGGTACAAGCTCAAGGGAACAAGTACTAGCAGCAAGAATTTGGGGGAAGTGGCTGTTGCCCATTGCTACTGTTACTCGCTTTTGCCCATTTACTTCAACAATGCTTTAAAGTTTTCCCCTGTGCTATTATCTTCTGCTCCAGCAAATGCTGACTGCTTTCAGATAGTTCCTACTAGAAATTTTATGCCTTCTTTTGGTCCATGAATAGCAGCGGGGTTTTCCACCCAGAAGCAGCAAAGGAAAATGACTTTGCAGCTTGGAACCTGTTATTTTGTCTAATTCTGACTTAGTATTTGCAAAGGTTTATGGAGTTCTGTGGCTGCTGTTTCTGCTGCAAAGACAGAAACTAATAAAATAGGACCTGATGAAAGCAGAGAATAATTTTAGTCTCAGCAAAGGCATCTTCCTTGACACAAAAAGGTTTCTTAGGAATTGAACATCCCCTGCATAAGAGTGTTGTTCAAGACTTCACCTATGTTTATGGTGTCAGACAACATCTGAGGCATATTTAAAAAAACAATGGGATTAAAGAAGGATCTAAGCTAGCTAATACTACTTTAGAAAGAGAACTTAGAATTAAACATTGTCTAAAAATGTCACCTTGCTGTTCAGATATAGCGAGTCAGCCCGTTCTCACCGACAGTGCAGTAAAGAGAGTAAGACCAGAAAGAGTAACAAGAATGGCTGAGGGATGAAAAATATTGTGAAATGCATGAAGTTGTGAATGACATGGAGAAGATATATAAATAATAATAATTAGGTTGTAGCAAATAATAGAATTATACAGCAGGATTAACAAGCAAAAGGAAGAATTTTCTTCATAAAAATGCTGTAAGATCTTGCATTTGATAAAAGGAGAAGTATGTTCAAAAAGTGGTTTATAGAAATTTATAGAAAAGTATCCATTAAGCATTATTAAATGCAAACATATAGATACAATCTTTGGCTTGAGAAATCTTGAAACAGACAGTGTACGAGAGGAAATAGTATTCTGTACTTACCTTTTTTTATGCTCTTGCTGTTACTGATTATTCAAGGATGACTAAAGAAGATGAAGCTTTTTTTTCTTTTTTTTTGGCCCAGTATAATAATTTTTTCATTTTTATTATGGAGAAATACCAAAACCAATAAAATATGATGTGCATTTTATTTTTGTTGTTTTGGTAGTCTTTCTGTGCTTTTCTGATCTCTGCAAGGTATATTGTTAAGCCCCCAGGAAGCTAGTAGATGGACTTCCACAGTTTCTGTAGAAGTCCAGGGTGAAACCTTTAGGCCTCTCTTTTGTTTGTCCTGTATTTGTCCTTGCACATAGAGAGGCTTGCACTTTAACTAGGCTGGAAAATAGTACTATTATCTGTTAAGGGATGTTAGGGGTGGCAACTGTTTCCAGCACCCTCATCTCATGACCTCTCCCGCCAAGCAACTGGAGCCCAGCTGGCTGGGCCCAGGGACCTGGGGTCTCTGCGGAGGCTGAGGGATACGACTGCCACTGTCAGATTTGCTGGTTCAACCAGTGGGGAAGCTGAGCACATATCCCAGGCACACACACATAGACACAGATATGGACACTCACAGACACATGCAGGACCCTGGCACAGCTGATCACACAGGATGCCACAGATAAGATGCTGCCTTCAACAACACCCACAAACAGGACTCACATAAAACACAAGCACAGACAGGTGAAGCCCCTCGTCCTCTTGGGCTTGCAGAGGCAGAGGGTCATGACTGCAACACACATACAACACTCTCCAAGTTCACAAGCACATGCACATTTGCAGATACCTCCAAGTATTGGTATAGCCTCTTGCCCTTCTTATCCCTCATGGGAGACTTCAACTTACCAGATATCTGCTGGAAATACAACACAGCAGAAAAGAAACAGTCCAAGAGGTTCCCAGAGTGTGTGGAAGATAACTTCCCCATGCAACTGGTAAGTGAGCCTACCAGGGGAGGTGACCCGCTAGACCTGCTCTTTACAAATAGAGAAGGACTGGTGGGAGATGTGGTGGTCAGAGGCCGTCTTGGGCATAGCAACCATGAAATGATAAAGTTTTGATCCTCGGTACAGTAAGGAGGGGACACCAAAACAGCTACCTTAGACTTCCGGAGGGC